>NC_136493.1:23819771-23829771 GCF_053919585.1 Euprymna scolopes
GTTTCTGTTCGATTCAAAGTAAATTTGGAAAGGTCAGAGTTCACCTGAAAACTCAAAGGAATGAGATATTTATCTGAGATGTTTACTGTGCATCATTTCCCGTCTGTAAACGGTTTTTTGTTTTGTTTTTGTTTTTTGTTGTTTTTCCTTTGTTTGTTGTTTTTTTTTGTTTGTTTTTTTGTTTGTTTGTTGTTTTTTTGTTTTTGTGTTTTTAGATTTTTACTTTGATAAATGTCTCAATGCTTTCATCAGAAAAGCATCAAATCGAGAAAAGGTATATTCAACACAACTCGAAATTTTGAAGCAAAAAGATTTTTTAAAATCTTACAACAAAATCTGTAATGAATGAGGATGATAGTGTTGTTTTGTTTCTCATTTCATTAAGCATCAAACAACTAACAAGAAACCCTCATTTTTGAAGATAGATAAATACACTCACAATTATCAGCACAAAAAAAAAATACAAATCCTTCATCAAATCCTTGCTTTACACATGGTCTCCATAACTAAAAAACTGATTACACTAAACCTTAGCCCTCACCCTAAACGCATGACGTCTAGAAATATACTTAAAATCTACCAGATTTTGTTAATGTAGAGATGTAGAGTGATAATTGGTATTAGTTAGACCAGGTGGGCTCCACAGAGCGCAGGGACTTCGTGGGTGAGGCTGAGGGGCCCTGGAAACCCTTTCTTAAATATGACTAAATGCTTTATATAGAAAAATTAAATGGCTGCAGATATTTAATTACTGTTTTTTTTATTATCGGAAAGAGGTAATCATTAGTTAGTGTTAAAATTTGAACTTAATGTTTTTCATATTTATTTTAGAAATTATCTTGTTAGTGCTCCATGAAAAAACGTTTGCCTGCTCAGGGGCTCCATGAAGTTTGGGAAACCCTGAGTTAGTCTAGTCGGACCTCTCTTCTCATCTTGAGTGTTATTTTCACAATATTTCAGTCGATGCAATCCCTGACCATTTTCAGGTATATCTTGTTCAACTTGGGAATCTTTCTGTCGAACTATGGAATATCAATCGAAATTCGAACACAAGGGCCCATAGCATAATAATTAAATGTAAAATCCTGGATGTGTTCTAAGATAGGTTTTGTATCGGAATGCCTCCGATAAGTATCGAAAATCTATAACCAAAAAAATTCGATTAAAGAAGGGACAGTTTGATTTTGACCAAACTTGATACACTTATACAGCCTTACATCACAAGTGCATTTGAGAAGTTTTATCACCGCACAAGTAGAAGGGGCAGACGTATAAACTCAATAGTAGGTTATTTGATGGGCGCGTTCGAAATAAATGCTTCTGTTTAGAGCCCAACCGAACGATATACTTGAATTTCGTATTTGCAACTAATTCAATCTATTATATATAAAAATAACTTCATAAAATCAACAGTAAGTTCTCTACAGTGCAATGTAGACTACAATGTATTGTTGACTAAGTCACTGTGGTTTCGTTCTAGAGCATCGTGGTGGATACATGCCTAGAGCAGCTAATATATCGATTTGACTGAAAAATCAGCAATTTAACCGATTTCGATGACAATAAAAATATTGGAAGTGTGGAACATTCATCGATCATCATTCGATCCCGGGCAACGTCGGCTCCCTCAGCTAATACTATTTAAAAGTCCTTTTACTTAGGTTTTTCAAAGAAACAAGTCCTCTCTGCATACAGAAAGTAACAACTATTTTCTTTGGTTAATTAATATTTATTTATATATATATATATATATATATATATATATATATATATATATATATATATATATATATATAGGTCTGGGATTATGTCCCTTGTTAATGGAGTCAGAGATGGTTTTGTGACTGGGTTAAAATCCCACAACGACCAGCAACAACCGAGATCGCGACTTCCTGATCGTTTGATCACTGTGGATCGTTCTTAATAACGTTTATGCCTGTATTTGGCTTTATAAATTGTAAATTTCACTTGATTCGCGTTGCGGTTTCGGTATGTCAGGGGTTACGTTCCTTGCTAATGGAGTCAAAGATTGCTTGGCAGTTGGGTTAGAATCCCTTGACCAGCAGCAATCGTGACTTCCTGTACTGATGATTCCGAAAGTATGAAACACTAGTGTCTGTAGGTATAAAAAATTATTATTTATAATTATTTCCCATTATATACAATTAAGTTATATATATATATATATATATATATATATATATATATATATATATACATACACACACATATATACATATATATTTAATCTAATATAATATATAAATATTGTGTGTGTGTGTGTGTGTGTGTGTGTGTGTGTGTGTGTGTGTAATGATATTATAAATTGATTTCCTAGAGGTAAATCCAATGAAGACGTGTGATTATTAAAGAGTGCTCAATGCAGGACAGAGCTGGTATATAGTCTATTTATTATACAAACATTATTGGTTACATATGTGCTTCACGCTTTAAATAGGATATAAAAAACGAATAGCGACCCTCTCGTAGTGGTAACACAACAATACATAACTTCTCACTGTCAATACCTTAATTAATTAATAAATGAACCAAGAGAAGAGTTGAAAGGATACAAAGTAGTCACGATATTCCACACGGTAATAACTATACTTATTAAAAACCGACACACCTCTAATTCATAACTATACTCACCAAAAAAACGTCGAAGAATATGCTAGCATAAATAACTTAACTAAATTAAAGAAGGAACCACTCTCTAATTACTCCTCAACAACATCTCAAAAGCTACCGTTTAATACTAAACTAAACGAACAAAAATACAATATGCTACTAACTGGATAAAGGTGAGCGCACTTTGCATACTTACTAATGAAGCACCTGAAAACGATAAACTAAAAGAATCTATGAGTTTAGCACGCTTATAATTGGAATGTTGATATATACCTACGAGAAGTATTATCGTCAATCAGCGTTACATAAGGAAACCAACCATTTTATTGATCCCAAACTATAACTTATACTCTAACTAAGGGTTTATGGGAATGTAATGTTCTACTGATATAGACACATATATGCTATTATGTATCTGCTTGCATGTATATGGTCTGGAAAATCTATTTCTATAACAAAGCATATAAACTTATAAAATATATTAATATTCTAGTATTGAGAAAAAGATAAACAACCTAAATGAAAGAATGACAACCATCGAAATTAAGTTTATATAGAGATATTGTTGGCGTCCTTCCGTCTAGATAGACAATGGAGAATCACGCCTGAAGGTTGTCATGAATGTTGGCAACTGTTGCTGTGGCGGAGCAGACCAATGCGAGATGCTATTGCACTTCTCGCAGGGATACCCTCTGTTATGCTCTGCGGATGCTGCTGCTGATGCTGTCTTTTTGTGCTTGCTGTCTTCTCCTTCTACTGTTCATCTCTTCTTTCCTCGCTCAGCTGGACACATTTCTGGACTTTGACCCTCACAGTCCGCTACATAGCATTCACGATCAATGGGGTTGATGTTGCCGGATTTTAAGTCTCTTTTGCACATGTCCTTAAATCTGAGGAGTGGTCTACCAGTTGGCCTGCTGCTGGCTAAGAGCTCACCATACAGGATGTCTTTGGGGATTCGGCCATCTTGATTGCAATCGACGTGCTCTAGCAAATGCAGACGTCTCTGGGAGAGGAGGGCAAAAATGCTTGGAAGATTTGCTTTGGCAAGAAGTTTATATATAGATATGAAAACCTTTGCCTTCAGACATCGTATACCGCCTTTATTTAAATCATATAAATAAGCCTACATATTTGTTTATTGACTATTAATTTGACCATGTGGGCGTATATTTTATTTTAAAATAAATAAAAACGAGAAACAACTAAATGAATAAAAACGTGAGAAATAAATAAATGAATGAATAGAGCTTAGCAATAAAACAAATGAATAAGGAAGTCGCCACCAGAAAAGCAAAAAAAAAACAGCCATTAAGACTTAAGATAGGAAAGCAACAACGATAAGGGTATAATATTACTTCGGAACAATGCAAAAACTTAGGCCAATAAACAACTGCCAAGTTAAAATGAAACTAATTCCTCTCAGCTTCAACGGCTTGACCACATGGGATCGTACTTCCCCCCTCTTCCTTCCTCCACTCTTCCACACCTACTCTTTTTCTTCAGCACACACCTCTCTCCGAAACCACATTCACAAACTCTATATTCCTCTTTCTTTCAAAGCATAAACCACACTCGAATATATTTTATAAAAAAAAATGAATGTTACCTTGATTCTCGTTTCATTACCGTCCCCTTTTTGGTCTGATGACGTGGTCTCTTTAAATTCAGATTTCACTGAAACTTGTATGCACATATATAACCAATAATGTTTGAATAATAAACAACTAGAAAAAATATTCGTCCCAGCAGAGGCAAATTTAATTTCCATAAGAGATTGTGTTGTATCAGTTTTATATTCCACTACGAAGAGTAAAATGTAAAATCAAGATATAACCATACTAATAGCTTGTGTTTTGAAATCTAATTCGAATTTTGATCAATATCCATTTCATAATTCTAGAAAATGGCCAAAACAGAAGCCAGATTAAGGAGGATTAAGAAGAAATTGAAAATCAGGGTATCTTGCTTAAGTGTTGTTGAATGACTATGGCTCAACTTATTTGCAAGTCAGATATAATTGAATTTTCTAATGGGAGATTGTGGCTATATTAAACACACAAACACACACATATACACACACATACACACACACACACACACACACACATATATATATATATATATATATATATATATATATATATATATATATATATATATATATATATATATATATATACAAAAAATGTTTATATGTATAAATATTTTTTAACCTTTATATATATTTAACTTTCAATAAATACGAATGTAAATATATAAAATACTAATCATAGTGCGGGTGATAAGTAGTCAAATGGATTCATCCTAAACTTATAAATACAAGACTGGTAAATTCAAAAAAATATCCATTTTGAATTTGGAAACAGACGAATCTCACAGGTAAGAAATTCATTTTTATAACATGATAAAGTAATTAAGAGTAGGAAACTAGATCTAATATTTGTAACATGTGTTTGTTTGTTTTTTTTTTTCCTAAGTCTAAGGGAGGTGGTGTTTGATCAACATTGCTGGGGGAGCCATGATGTAATATACTGTTTTGTTTTTAAATCCCCGAAACAGTGTTTCATGGTAAACAACTGATGATCCCTTAAAAAATAAACTATTATTGGTACTATAGTAGATTCGAGAGAACAAGTTTATGCAGTGAGTGTAGGTGATTGAATGACTTACTGACTAAATAGTTTTCTAACGAATGATAATTTTTTTTGTATAGTTTTAAAGGTTAAAAACTTCCAAGACTATATATATATATACACTTGGGGGTCACCGTTTATAGGGTAAGGGTCAAGTAACAGCAGAGAATGTTGGTCAGGTGAACCATGTAAGTTATTCAAAATGGTGTTTTTATAAGTTTCTTTTTTTAATGTAAACATCTGAAGAGTACGTGACTAAATATGCAGTAATAACATAATTTTTCAGACTTGTTAGTCGCAATACGAAACAATATTGTAATGTATAATTTTCTTTTTGAAAAGTTATAAATAACCAATTGAGAAAACTTGATATTTGTAACTTAGAGAATTAGTATACTATATATATATATATATATATATATATATATATATATATATATATATATATACACACACACATTGCCGGCAAAAAGAAAGTCCGCACTTCTAATTTTTTCCAAAACTGCAAATATAAGCTCAATTTAATGTAACTGTTTAAACAACCCATACCTCATTTGCCTTTTAATCCTCTATAATTTTACCTGTTTGTATTTGACTTTTAATTGAAATATTCTCATCAATTAATTGTAAATTGAAATGTTCTCGTCAATTAAAAAAAAATGACTTCAAAGTGAGGAGGTAAAAAGAAAGCCCGAAGCAACAAATTTGCTTAAAACCATCTTAAATTATCGCCCCTAAATCAGTTTAAAATATCCACCAACAGGCAACAAAGCATCTTTAATCGTAATTGTTGTTGTTCCAGATTATACAACGTAACATTTAGTCCATATGCCATGATTTTGTCAGATGCAATGAAGATCATGACTCTCCATATTGGTCAAAAGTGCTTTTTAGCAATGAAAGCAAGTTCAATAGGCTAGGCAGTGATGGTAGGCAGTACGTCCGTCAGAGGAAAGACGAAGAATTTAATCCTATGTGCTCAGTTTCAACGCTGCAAGGTGGTGGACGTTCAGTTTTGGTGTGGGGCATTATTAGAACCAATGGTCCAGGGCCTATAGTTCGCTTACAAGGTAGAATTAATTTGACCAAGTACATTAATATGTTGACTGAACATTTTCTACCCTACTTTAGTCGGAATTTGGATGATAATCCCATCTTCATGCAGGATAATGCTCCCATTCACACAGTTGGCAATATCAAGAGGGTCCTGAAAGAGCATGATATTCCGTGTTTGGATTGGCCTGCACAATCTCCATACCTGAATCCTATCGAAAACGTATGGCATTACATCAAGCATCAGCTGCGCAATAAAATTTCAAATTTGGAAGAACTTTGGACAAAATTAAAGAAAAGTGGGATGCCCTTTCCCCGGAGTATTGCTGCGGTCTAATTCAAGGAATTCCCAAAAGATTGCAGGCCGTCAAATTGTAGAAGAGCTATGCTACTAAATATTAACTAGTTCATTGTTATCCTGTTGTATTTGTGTTGTATTAATGTCCTTTAATTACATTTAAATAACAATTTTTCTATTGTGCGAACTTTCTTTTTGCCTCCTCAATTTGAAGTTATTTTTTTAAATTGACATGAACACTAGAATATTTCAATTAAAAGTCAAATATGAACAGGTAAAATTATAGAGAAATTAAAGGCGAATAAAATGAGGTATAGGTTGTTTAAACAGTTACATTAAATTTAGCTTAAGTTTGCAGTTTTTGAAAAAATTACAAGCGCGGACTTTCTTTTTGCCTTCTGTATATATATATATATATATATATATATATATATATATATATATATATATTGACTAAATGAGAAAAAACTATATTCCAAAATCCATGATGTTGACCAACAGTTGATATTTACAATTTTTGACACTATCTGTTTCGTAGCGCAAAATCAATCACTAAATTATTATATCAATCAGTGAATCTCTTATGCCTTTAACTCATCATAAGAGATTCACTGATTGATATAATAATTAAATTATTGATTTTGCGCTACGAAACAGATACTATCAAGAATTGTAAATGTCAATTGAATTCAAGGAATAAATTATAAGATGGTCAACATCATGAAGTTTGGAAAATAGTTTTCTGTAATTTATTCAATACCTTGCTTAGTAATTACACTGAGATTCTTTAATAAGAATTGGTATATATTATAAGAAAATATATTTCTACAGATATATATATATATATATATATATATATATATATATATATATATATATATATATATATATATATATATAGTAGTATACTTATTCTTCAAGTTACAAATATCAAGTTTTCTCAATTGGTTATTTACAACTTTTCAAAAAGAAAATTATATATATATATATATATATATGTATGCATATATATATATATATATATATATATGTATGTATGTATATATATATATATATGTATGTATATATATATATATATATGTATGTATATATATATATATATATATATGTATGTATAACTACTTCACTTACTCACATAAAATTAATATACGAAAGTATAAATTTATGCGTAAACTTTAAGTATTTACTTCATAGTGCTCAATACGTAGGTAGAGCTAGTTAGTAAGTTATAAAATATATATGGCGATTAAGCTACACTGAATATTCCGTGTTTCATCCACTCTAGGACTCTTCAGGCTTATCACTGGATTTTTTATCTTCCACCAGACTATCCATTAATGTGTAATCACCTTTTTCTTTATCATATTCCCTCTGCTTAACTTATTTTGTTTTCAAGTAAGATCTTTGACTTATTTGTTGTTTCATCAAATACTTCTGGATGCAAAATCCGATCTTGCATTTTGCTAATTCCTACCCTCTGATGAGAAGGAGAGTATTTCTTCGAAACTCCGCGGATTAAGGACTATCCATTTATCTAGTGTTTCCTTTTCAGATTAAATATGTTTTTAACTCATTTCAAAGTGTTTTTTAACATATTTCATTAACTGTTTGCTCATATTATAAGCTCTATTTCCTATTTGGTATTATCGAGCTTTTATATCTGGCTGAGATAATTTCTTTAATATTTAATATAATTCTTTAATATTTATAATTTACTTTAATTTTACCATCTTGGATCATTTTGGTAAATTCAATTGTAATTTTCATTTTATATATATATATATGTATATATATATATATATATATATATATATATATATATATATATATATATATATATATATATATATAGTATGTCTGTGTGTGACTGTTGATAAAATTCAGTATTGAATGAAGAATTAATTTCATCCTTATAAACTGTCAATTACGGTGCATTCACTATCTTGCAGGAAACTATGCCTGGAATGAAGAGATAACATTACAATGTTTGCGACTTAATCGAATATTCCTCGTGAATTCAGCTTGTGTTTTTTTTTTGTTTTTTTTTGTTTTTTTGCAGCTCTATGCGTTGTAAGGAAATAAAGTTTTAAATCACGGCAAAGAAAACATAGGATCAAAATAAGGAGGAACAAAAAATATTTAATAAAACGAAAATACGGTTTCAGGATAATCTGTAGGAAGCTTAAGTCATATTTAGCGTCACAAGCAAAATTCCTTCACATCTTATTTGCTATTTTTTTGTATCGATAATGTTATAAAACAATTGTATTTGTATAGCTTTTGCTGAGGTAAGATAAAATAATGTGATAATTAAAAAATTTTACTTCGTTTGAAGGTGGGCTCCCTCTACCGTGCTAGAAAGCTACTTACGCCTGAAAGTGTCCTGTACCTCTATAAGGCCACCATTCGCCCATGTATGGAGTACTGTTGTCACATTTGGGCTGGTGCATCTGCTACTAATCCCTATTTACAATGCCTCCCCTCCCCACTGGACAGAGTTAGACACCAGGGTCGTTTTTTAATGAAAAAAAAAAAAGGAGCAAAAATAAAAATTGTCTCAGTCTTGAAGGATTTCTCCTTCACCGACAGAGAACAAGAAATTGAAGTGCAGCATCTGAAGAACAGATACTACACTTTGATATTGTCCCGGATTGCATATGCTACTAGTCTCTCACTACTGAACAGGGTTAAAAAGAGAGTTGCCAACCTGATAGGTCCTGAACTGTCATCTAAGCTTCAGCCTCTGTCCCATCGACGAGATGTTGTATCTCTCTGCCTGTTCTACAAGTATTTTAATGGTGAATGCTCTGACGAACTACAAGCACTTTTTCCTTTCTTTTTCTTTCTTCTTTCCTTTTTCTTTCTTTTTTCTCTTGCCCTTATTCTTAATATCTGTAGTATATCTGTCCCATGACCCTTCTCCCTCTCTCTTTAAATTTTACAATATTCTAGTTCAAGTAAATAGAACTTCTTTTTCCTCATGTGAGGACTGGTTCCTTCTGTGGAAGGCAACCATTTATTAAGTCGGCTGATGCGGACTTCTGGTTTTAACCGACCATTTGTCCCAAACATTAGCATGTCTATGTAAATTTTTTTTCTATATATTAGTGATAAGACGATTCCAATATTTTCCCCGATTCTGATACAATTACCGATTTCAATTCCGATTCTTTATAAATCTCTAAACATTTAATTATAGAATGGTTATTTTGTCCTAATTACAGTAAAAAGACATCTCAAACGCTTATATATTTTCTCAAGCGCAAAAATACATTTGTGGAGGGGGGGGGGATCACTAGATTTTAGTCTTACTGAAAGTTTAAATCAATAAATATTTATTATTTTATTATTCCTGCCAGCAGCGAATGATTTTTTTTTTTTT
>NC_136493.1:23834771-23872271 GCF_053919585.1 Euprymna scolopes
ACTTATCAAGGCGAAGAGGCCACTCAAGGATAAGGGTTAAAGAGTGTACAGTAGAAATTGGACAACATAGTAATCATTAGTAATGAAAATTTGGTAAATTTGATAACTTATATAGAACGGCTCATCAAGAACTTATTTACGTTAGACTTGAACACAACCATATTGTAGTCAGCCGGAAAGCAGGAAAACGTAAGACAATTCCACAGGCGTGCAGTTCTAAGAAAGAAGCTTTGTTCATGGAATCTACGTTTAGGTTTAGGCACAGATAAAGAGTGGGGGAATTATTGATAGTATGTACAGCTAGACGAGTGTTTCTTGTGAAAGTTTACGATGATATTGTTTTTTTTAACGATAGCATTTCTCTCCATGCAACGCATGTCCTCAATCCTCACTGAAATGAATAACAAGAAATTGTTTATTTGCTATGATGTCGTTTTCTTTTTTTTTTTTTTTTTAGCTTTTTAAACAATACTCTGAATAGAATCTTATTTCATAATTTGCATTATTTATGAAGGAACTGACTTTTCTTTTTTTTTTAATCCGAGCTACTTTTGTCGTCATTTCGCAGACATCATCTACTAATTGCCATATGCACTAAGATTTAGGGTCATACAATTTCTCGACCAATTAAAATAATGATATTTTTTTCACCAATTAAATATACGATCATAAAATACTGATTGGTACTAGATATGGCAAAAAAATAAGAATGCAATTCATATGAACATATAATATCATTGGTAAATTTTTATCAAAAATATTTCTTCATTCTTTTTTTTTATTATTGATAAAAATTCTCACAAAGAATGTTGCAATTCTTACCATTCTTTTCTTTCAACTAACTTTTTTTCGAGATAATTAGAATGGTTATGCTATGGCTTTTCAAGTACCTTAACTCAGTTTTTCATTTCTCTTTAAATATTTTCTAGTATATAAAGTAAAGCCAGCCCGTTTCTTGGATATTTATGAATGATGCTGTTATGTATTGGAAGCCCGGAAGACGCGATGATGACCTTGCTAATAGTCGATTATAAGATCAACTATTATTATTAAAAGTTAGATGTTTATTTAAATAAGTTATTATTATGAAATAAAATCATTATGATTATCGGTATGAAAATTAGTTTGTATTACAAGGACAAATAGTATTTATAAAGTTTGGAATGCAGTGGAGATCCTAGAAACAATATGCCAAATACATAAACAATAAATTTGGTCAGAGAAAACGTGACTGAGAAGTCACCTGTTAGGTCTTTGTGTAGTCGAATGACGTAAGCACAAAGGATTTTTTTTAAATATATACAGGCAAGTTGAAAAAGAGTAGAGTTATAGAGAATACATCAAATAGTCCAGACGGGACTTAGAAGCCAGGAGAAATGTTAGTCTCAGTCTTTCTTATGACACTAGGAAATAGCGTATTTCAACATAACCAAAACCTGAACAGAACGTTGTAATTTCTAATGATGGCTGGACAGAACCAGAGAATAAATGTTGTTGTATATATAGATATAAACATTGTGTAATGTCATTTTTGATAACAAGGTATGTTATTATTCGGCATTTAAAATAAACTGTTTTACATGTACTGTCTATAACTGTGGAATATACCATCATCATCCGACATCTTTTTTTTTCATTACATTTTCACCCCAAACAAGACACAGTGACAATTTGATGTAGGGGCTACTATCGGGGACATAAGTTGCAGAGATACTATGTAGGGAGTTGAGCAGTAAGATGTCAGTTAACATTACTTGAGCTTTTGCATGTAAGTATAGCTGGGAAAGCAGAATCCCGGAAAGAAGAGCAGAAAGAGACTAGCAATTCTGGGGAAGAAACTATTAGAGGATAAGGCTTACTTACATCTAAGGATCTCTACTGTGTAGGGGTACGATTTTGCTGCTTATCGGGTGTCTCAGGGGTATTTACGTTGAGGGGGTACGTGCTTGTAGTTCGTTAGAGCATCCACCATTAAAGTACTTGTAGAACAGGCAGAGGGATGCAACATCTCGTCGATGGGACAGAGGTTAAACCTAGATGACAGTCGAGGACCTATAAAGTTGGCGACTTTCTTTTGAATCCTTGTCAGGAGTGAGAGACTAGTAGCAGATGCACCAGCCCAAATATGACAACAATACTCCATACATGGGCGAATGGTGGCCTTATAGAGATACAGGATACTTTCAGGTGTTAATAGCTTACTAGCATGGTAGAGAGATCCCACCTTCCTGGCAATGCTCTCAACTTATCTGTTCCTGCTCATGTTCCCTATGAACGTAAAGCCGAGGAGCTTGAAAGAAGTACATTCAGATAATGTGTCTTTATATACAGGGAGACCTGACGTTGCCTGGGATTAAATGATAGTCAACGAATGTTTCACACTACCATATATTTATTATGAAGGGAGTTGGGCAGCAAGATGTCTGTTCACATTACACTTGAACTTTTGCATGTCAGTACAGTTGGGAAAGCAGAATCCCGAAAGGGAGTTCCAAAGTCTAGCAGTTTTGGGAAAGAAACTATTGGAATAGAAGGCTTTCTTACATCTCGGAATCTCTACTGTGAAGGGGTGGGATTTAGCTGCTTATCAGGTCTGTCGGAGGTATTTACGTCGAGGGGGTACTAATGCTTGTAGTTCGTTGAAGCATCCACCATTAAAATACTCGTAGAACAGGCAGAAGGATGCAACATTTCATCGATGGGACAGAGGCTGAAGCTTAGATGACAGTTCAGGACGTATCAGTTTGGTGACTCTCCTTTAGAAGCCTGTCCAGGAGTGAGAGACTAGTAGCAGATGCACCAGCCCAAATGTGACAACAATACTCCATACATGGGCGAATGGTGGCCTTATAGAGGTACAGGATACTTTCAGGCGTAAGTAGCTTTCTAGCACGGTAGAGAGGACCCACCTTCTTCGCCGCAGCCTTGGCAATGCTCTCAGTGTGTCTGTTCCAACTCATGCTCCTTGTGAACGTTAAGCTGATAAGTTTAAAAGAATTACTTTCAGGTAATGTAAATTGTTTCTTGTAATTATTGAAGGAAATAAGCTTAGTATTGGCAGCATTGAATGTGACCATTCATCTGTCTATTATATAGACCGCTATGATATACACTCTCTTCGTTATCCATCTCGTCGTCATGTACAAGCATTCGTTTGTACAATTATCTCCCGCCTCCGTAAACATATTGTCAATACACCCACGTCGCCGTTTCGTGTCAGCACCACAACACACTGATTACATAGCATCCGCATGCCTTTGGCCATGATCAAAGTGTAGCATCTGTTCCGGCAGATACTGCAAGCTATGACTAGCTATGACTAGCAAAGACCAGATGTGGGGGCAACCCCACATGCCTGACCTTTAACCAGCTCCCATTTCCCACCTCTCGGGAGCTGGTCCCCTTTTCCCCTTCCCCCTCCCTTCACTTCTCACATTAAAAATCGGCCTTGTGCCTAATTTGCTCGGTGGGGGAGCAAATAAATACCATCTGTTCCGGCAGATACTGCAGGCTATGACTAGGTTGGACTAGCTATGACTAGCAAAGACCAGATGTGGGGGCAACCCCACATGCTTGACCTTTAACCAGCTCCCATTTCCCTCCTCTCGGGAGCTGGTCCCCTTTTTCCCTTCCCCCTCCCTTGACTCCTCACATTAAAAATTGGCCTTGTGCCTAATTTGCTCGGTGGGGGAGCAAATAAATCCCATCTGTTCCGGCAGATACTGCAAGCAAAGACCATATGTGGGGGCGACCCCACATATAAGACCTTGGTCAATGTAGGGGCAACCCTTCATGCCAATTGTCACTATCCAGCTCCCCTACTCCCCGGGGAGTTGGTCCCCATTTCCCCTTCACTCCTCACATTAAAAATCGGCCTTGTGCCTAATTTGCTCGGTGGGGGAGCAAATAAATACCATCTGTTCTGGCAGATGCTGCAAGCTATGACTAGCAAAGACCAGATGTGGGGGCAACCCCACATGCCTGACCATTAACCAGCTCCCATTTCCCACCTATCGGGAGCTGGTCCCCTTTTTCCCTTCTCCCTCCCTTCACTCCTCACATTAAAAATCGGCCTTGTGCCTAATTTGCTCGGTGGGGGAGCAAATAAATACCATCTTTTCCGGCAGATACTGCAAGCAAAGACCATATGTGGGGGCGACCCCACATATAAGACCTTGGTCAATGTAGGGGCAACCCTTCATACCAATTGTCACTATCCAGCTCCCTTACTCCCCGGGGAGTTGGTCCCCATTTCCCCTTCACTCCTCACTTTAAAAATCGGCTTTGTGCCTAATTTGCTCGATGTGGGAGCAAATAAATACCATCCGTTCTTCAGATGCTGCACTTCATTTTCTTGTTCTCTTTCGGTGGAGGAGAAATCCTTTACGACTGAGACAATTTTTATTTTTGTACCTTTTCTCCACGTTAAAAAACCATCCTGGTGTCTAACTCTGTCCCGTGGGGAGGCATAGTAAATAGGTACATAGCATCCGCATAATTCGGTACCACCATTATATACACGGAGAATATATACACGTGCACACACAATACGCACGTTACGTACCCACACCCCGCTACGTTACAATACTTCACTTCCAACAAAATTAATATTTGATTCGATTTCGCCAGTTTATTTTCGGAAACATATGGCCCTGTTTTTAAAAAAAAACAATATTTTATTTTACGTATTCAATTTGCTCCCTATATTTTACGATGTTATATCGATCGCCCCAAACGAGGTACGAAGCCACTTGATACTAACGAAAACAAAAGACGATTATCACAAAGAAAGGAGATAACTAGTGACCTTAGTCTTGAAAAGGTTAACTAATTTTCATATTATTTTGAAAAACGAACGTTAATTAATTATTCATTTGTTATAGATTCTTATTAGATTTCAGTATTACGTTGAATTCTATTTATGCAGAGTTTCTACATTCTGCATAATTGCGTAGAATTTAACATGAAAACGTCCTAGCATACGGATATTTATACATACATACATACATATATATATGTGTGTGTGTGTCTGTGTGTGTGTCTGTGTGTGTACGTATAACAATATTCTTTTAATATAGTTGATATATTATAAATACTTTCAGATCAGATTAAATCTTGTATAATACTGTAAAATTAAAGTCCATATAAATAGTAGTATCAGTCTTAATAAGGTAATCCCAATCAATTGTAGATGTTTAAATTTACTCAATTTAATTCCAAACTTTCATATATATATATATATATATATATATATATATATATATATATATATATATATATATATATATATATATATATATATATATGCACACAGACACACACACATATGCATATATATATATGCACACAGACACACACACATATGCATATATATATATATATATATATATATATATATATATATATATATGCATATATATATATGTATGCATATATATATATATATATATATTTTGTAAATTACATTTTCACCCCAAACAAGGTACACTGCCACTTTGGTGTAGGGGGCTACTATCAGGGGAAACAACTACTGGGGTACTATGTAGGGATTTGGGCAGCAAGATGTTGGTTCACGTTGCACTTGAACTTCTGCATGTCAGTACAGTTGGGGAAGCAGTGACCTGGAATTGAATTCCAAAGTCTAGCGGTTCTGGAGAAGAAACTACTGGAGTAGAAAGATCTTTTACATCTAGGGATCTCTACAGTGTGGGGGTGGGATTTTGCACCTTGTCGGGTCTGTCGAGGGTGTTCACGTCGTGGGGGCACAAGTGCTTGCAGTTCATCAGAGCATTCACCATTAAAATACTTGTAGAACAGGCAGAGGGATGCAACACTTCGTCGATGGGACAGAGGCTGAAGCTTAGATGCCAGTTTAGGGCTTATCAAATTTACGACTCTCTTTTGAACCCTGTCAAGGAGCGAGAGACTAGTAGCCGATGCACCAGCCCAAATATGACAGCAATACTCCATACATGAGTATATATATATAAATATATATATATATATATATATATATATATACATATATATATATATATATATATATACATATATATATATATATATATATATATATATATATATATATATACATATATATATATATATATATATATATATATATATATATATATATACATATATATACATATATATATATATATATATATATATATATATATATATATATATATATATATATATATATATATATATATATATAGTAAGCACATGCGAGCATGACAGAGTTCATTCAGTTTTGAAAAAACATAGGTAACTATTTATAGTTTTATATTGATTTCAAAGGACACTTTTGCGGATAAAAGGCGAGTTTGGGATTATTGAGGAGTTCAGGTTTTGCACGTAAACAATTTCTAGCTAAATTTTGCGGATTTTTCCCGCAATATAGTTCAGAAAAGTAACATTTAATTTTCACTATTTTCTTAGTTATTTTGGGAATCGGAATTTTTTTTTCTTTAGCTTGACGCACAAGAAACACAAAAAAAAACATAAGAAACAGAAGTATAATTGACGGTTGCTAGATTTTTTTTTTTTTTCATTGCGTCCGACTTTTTTCCGATTTATTCAATAGAAAAATACATTTTTTTTTACTGTTTTCATAGCAACGTTGTATGAATTTACATACAAGTTAGTCTTTTAGGAAATTTTCCATTATATTCATACAACTATTTTCTATTTCAGCGCATTTTAACACAACATATAAATATGTGTTCGATTACATGTAATTGATTTACGGACAAATAAGCCCAGGACCTCTGCGATATAGTAACGGTGTATAAAAATGACCGTCACTTTTTGTTATCTAGTAATAATAAATATATTTATTATTTATAAATATTAATAAGCACGTTACCTTTTAGTAGTTACCTTTTTTAGTGAGCGTGTATAAATAAGATCGTGACCTTTTGTTATATAGTGAGGGTGTATGAATTTTTTTTTTTTTTTTTTTTTACAAAGGCATCACCACATTATCAAGGCCCAGAGGCCACTCAAGGATAAGGGTTAAAGAGTGTACAGTAGAAATTGGTTAATATAGTAATCATCAGTAATGAAAATTTGGTAAATTTGATAACTTATATGGAACGGCTCATCAAGAACTTATTTACTTTAGACTTGAACACAACCATATTGTAGTCAGCCGGAAAGCAGGAAAACGGAAGACAATTCCACAGGCGTGCAGTTCTAAGAAAGAAGCTTTGTTCATGGAATCTACGTTTAGGTTTAGGCACAGATAAAGAGTGGGGGAAATTATTGATAGTGTTTACAGCTAGACGAGTGTTTCTTGTGAAAGTTTGGCGAGGGGGGACCATAGATTGAAGCTCAGTTGAACACTTTCCATGAAAATAACGATACATCAGAGACAAACTCGCAACATCTCTTCTGTGAGATAGAGGTTGCAAGGAGGAGAAAAGGACATCTCCTACGAGGCTACGAAGTCTATTTTGAACTCTATCAAGGCATGTTGCCTTTTGTGGGTGTATAAATAAGATCGCGACCTTTTTTTTATCTTGTGAGGGTGTATAATAAACCTGTGACCTTTTGTTATATAGTTATATCGTCTAGCTTCTCTATTGTTTCCGTTTTAATGCGTGCGTGTGTGTGTGTGTGTGTGTGTGTGTGTGTGTGTGTGTGTGTGTGTGTGTGTGTGTGGACATATAAATATAATAGAAATTAAGCAAGAATTATGAATATTATAACTTCATCTCACAATCTATCGAGATAAAAAAAAAAAGCTACACTAGAAGAAAACCAGGGAAATGACTGCTGAAAATAAAAAAATCAATTACAGCATTTATTAATTCATCAAATATTCAAAAGTAGGAATAGTTTTGAATCTTGTCTATTTGCTTCTAATTCATACGCGATTTTATTAATTGAGCGCTGTTTCACTTCGTTAAAAAAAAAAAAAAAAGATGGCTTCTAAAATCCGAATCTGCACATTGTAAAATACTTCCCATGAGCTCCAACACAATATAAGGATTGCCTTTATTCCTCTGTTGGCTTTTATTAATTTTCGAATGAAAATTAAAAAAAAAAAAAAACTATTTATATTCATTTTCCTATGAAAATAGCTTTCCCCTTTTTTTATCCATTGTTAATTGTTAAAAGATGACAAATAAAATTAATTCAATCTTAAATGATTTTATTTCATAAACAGCAAAACTCTAATTTAATTTCAATAATTTTTCTCTTTCCATAAATTGGTTCCTTATTTAATATATCAATTGATTTCTTTCCAAGATTAACCATTCCATTGTTTTTATTTCCAGAATAATCTTTTCCGTCCGCGGAAAATTAAGATTAGAATTCTTTGAAATAAATAGTGTGTGCCTCGGAATATTAGCGTTGCTATCTGGTTATATGTTAGGAATATGTATGCGATATTAAATTCAATATCATAAGTTTTATTAATGATTTCTTTTTTTATCAGCCATACTCATAAATATTTAATTTAAGATTTTTAAATGAGAGTAATTTGAGAAATAAATATAAATGCCTATATAAAATAAGAAGTATATATATATATATATATATATATATATATATATATATATATATATATATATATATATAATATAATATAATAATGTTATAAGTATAATAATGTTCTTGTTGTTTTTTTTTTAAATCCCTCCCACCCTATCTATAAAATGTATTCAGTGGATTGCTACTACCACCCCCTCTGTTTTTTTTGACGGTCAAGGCCCGATTCTTTTTCTTTCTTTATTCCAGTATCAAAAATGTAATTGTCTAGTTTGGATGCTTGAAAATACCATAAGGTTGAAATAAATTATTGCATCGACAATTATGTAATTTACGTGGTATATTTTTATATTATTGCTCTGTTTACCACATTGAGCTCTCATACCCAGATTTCCTCCTGGAATTATTCCATTATAACACTATATATATATATATATATATATATATATATATATATATATATATATATATATATATATATATATATAGAGAGAGAGAGAGAGAGAGAGAGAGAGAGAGAGAAATAAATATATATATATATATGATTACTTCATTTAATCACAAATTAATATACGAAGATATTATTGTTGACGTAAATTTTTCAGTATTTACTTCAACAGTGCTCCATAAATAGGTAGAGCTAGGTAGTAATTTATGAAAATATATATGGCAATTAACCTACACAGAATATTCCGCGTTTCATTATCGTGAGAATTTGTCTAGCTTATGCTGCCGTATTCTCACGAGAATGAAACGCAGAATATTCTGTCAGCTTAATTGCCATATATATTTTCATAACTTACTATATATATATATATATATATATATATATATATATATATATATATATTACATGGTCACGATATTGGCATGCTAATGTTTCGGACAAATGGTAGATTAAAACCAGAAGTACTCGTCAAGCGATTTATCAAATGGTTTCTGTCAACAGAAGAAATCCGTTCTCATGCTGCGGAAATTTACCATTTATTAAGTCGCCTGACGAGGACTTCTGGTTTTAATCGACCATTTATCATAAACATTAGCATGTCCAGTGTCGCGATCATATAAATTTGTTTATATTAAATGATATATATTGCTCTTCTTTTATTGAGCACTTATAATAATCTTGTTAAATTCATTAGCTATCACTCTTGCATACCTTTAGCCTGATATATATATATATATATATATATATATATATATATATATATATATATATATATATATATATATATATATATATATACAAACAAACAAACAGATCTAATAATACCCTGTTCAAGTTTGAGGGTATCTCACAATTTTATTTTTTAATTTTTGCTAATTAATGAGTTCAATTTACGACAAAAAGACGAGGTGCAAAATCGCTGCAAATCATTTCTTTGTTTGCATATTTAAAAGCTGAACATTAATCAGAAGCTGAAGTGATATTGTTAACAAACACAGAAAAATGTGATGAACGACATTATCATTATTATTATTTACTTTTTCTTTTTTTCAAATTATTCCTAATAATATATAAAAATCAATAGAGGATTAATTCTATAATAATACTTACACAATCTCCATAAATTATTTCTCTCCTTGAAAAGGTCTGGAACCTTTTTAGTTTTTGTATTTTAATTTTTCTTACCTGATGAAATCGAATATGATTGAAACGGTCTGCACATCGTAGCAAGATATGACTGTATCTACATAAAGAATAAAAAAATATATAATTTGCTCTTTTTGACTGAGCACTATCAACAGCCCTTGTTGAAATTCAATTATTCTTAATTTTTTGACATCTTTCTACCTGCAATATATATATATATATATATATATATATATATATATATATATATATATATACACTAGCGTAAAATACGCTTAAATATGATATTTTAATTTGTCCAGATTTCGTATATATTATTATAGAATTGTGATTTCAAAAGTAAAAAAAAAAAAAAAACGTATTTTGGTGCCATCAGCTGGAATCGAAACCGAAGCATTCAAAGCTGGTGACGTTACCACTGTACCAACCTGGCATGCATATGAACTGATTAAAAATTAAATATAAACTATGATGAATGTACAAAATGCATAACGTTTTTTTTATATTTTGACTCCTTAAAAACTATATAAACCGGCTAAAATCCATTAAAAAAAACGGTCCGTAAAAAATCCAATCATTTGAGATCCCTACCGCTGCTCTGCGACTTTTAGTTTCGGAGAAGATTGAGTTTAAAAATATGGAGACAGACAGACAGACATATAGCTATTTATATATTAGATATACCTGTATGTGTGTATTTATACAATAATTATTGCTTGTACAGCATCATTGCTTCCAACAAAGCCTTTATTAGATGATGTCTCTGGATTCAGGCATGGTTTCGCGGTCTGGAACCTCATTATCACTAGCCCATACCGGCCCAGCAATATCTTAGGATACAACCAGACTTTATTGGGTTGCCGCCACTCTGTGAGATTGCTATATCCACGCTGATGCAGATAGAGCCGTGCCTTATATATTTTTTTATATGTATTTATTTATTTATTCCTTATTTTTTTCTGGCGGAGAAAGATGAAGATGATGCAAAAACATTGCTGACAAAATTCTCTTTAGACTGGCAAGATCAAATATCTAAGAACACTTTTTGTTCTGTTGTGGAGAGGGAAAGATGATGAGGTGTATATATTTTCGTGTATATATATTCTTACATATGTATATTCTTGTGTATGTGGTGTTTATATAATTGTGACATGGTCGTGACCGTCTGTCCTGTGTGTGCACATGTGTGTAACAGTCAATAGTGTATGTGCATGCGCGCGTGTGTGTCACATATGAGAGGATCTCAAGACATGTACATTTTCTCGTTCCTGATCCGTGCCAATTCGCGACGATTCATGCCTGCTCTTCAAAAACACGACTCGATTTTATTGTTTGGAGAAGTCTTTATTTGGATTCCTTCGTTGACAGGCCAACCTCGCCACGCTTAATCGATTCAGAACTTTTGTCTTCATTTCCGTTTTCTCATTTGGAATCAAAATTCTCTCGTTAACTCTAAACTGTCGAACTGACAAACTCGAACTGAATTGCCTGGCGTTCCCTATTCATTTTTAAGTGTGTGTGTGTGTGTGTGTGTGTGTGTGTGTGTGTGTGTGTGTGTGTGTGTGTGTGTGTGTGTGTGGCCTGTAATCCCAGTTAACCGGCTTGCACCGAAAAATGTCAAGGGAAGTAAATGGGTTTGATCTATGACAGCCTCTACTTTTCGATCTCTGTGCACTCAACTTGACACAAACAAGTTGTATTCAACTCAGTACCGCATTAACCGCGTTAATCGCATTAACCGCATTAACCGCGTTATTGGCACACAACACTTAAGCCTGCTACCCGTGAACAACAAATCTGATTCTTCTCCCCCCCCTCCCTCTCTCTCTCTCTCTCTCTCTCTCTCTCTCTCTCTCTCTCTCTCTCTCTCTCTCTCTCTCTCTCTCTCTCTCTCTCTCTGATCAAGCTTGGAATCCGCAGAATGTTTTCACTTTGTAGAGTGCTGCCTCGAAGAGATATAAATATTTTTATAAAGAAACTAAATTTTTTCCCCTCAAGGATTCTTTTGGGGTCTTCAAATAATTGCTGAAATGTAACAAGCAGATCTTGCATTTCGTCCCTGTGTTTTCCTAATCGATTTCCATCTTTAATCGATTCGTATTGAAATCGAATAACTCATTTCATGTTATCCACAACTGAATTAATCATTCTTCCCTCGTAATATCTTACAGTATTTTCATCCTTATATTAGATTCTTAGAGGACACACAATTAAACACCTTCCGGGCATCACCAGGTTACCCTTCATGTAGCAATTATGCATGAGTGCAATAGTCTTTCAGATATTAAGAAAGTCGGAAAAATGAGACTGATGGAAGCCGTTATTGCCGTTGTAGATTGCAACCCTACGATGGTGGGATACGTAGCTAGTTTGATTATGAAGTTTTAATGTTTGAATAAATATTTTTAAAAATAAGGTTAAACAAAGGTCAGTGAAATAGATTATAACAACAATGAAAACTCAAATAGTTCAAATATATAGTGAAGTGTTTATAATAACAGAAGGTTACCTTTTTGCCAAATTTAACGGAAAGCGCAGTTACGTTGTCGGACTGGGTCAACATTAAGAACAAAGAAATCTTCGATACCAGCAGGCCGCCCGGCATTGCCCGGCCGTAAAATGCGCTTAAATATGATATTTTGATTAATGCAGATTTCATATTTATTATTATAATATATTGGACCCAATATATTGTAATGATTTAAAAAGTTTAAAAAAAAAAAAAAAAAAAATTGACTCGTGAGCCATTACCGAAAATCGAAACCAAAGCGTTTAACTTATGATTTACTTTTTCCTCTGGCGTTAATGTCTGAGCTATGAAAACATGTTTGCTGCAAGGCTAAAAATTAAAACATGAACCAATAGCTATTACGTCACGCATGCATATTCGTAATGCCGTCGTTGGACCTTCACCTGGCAAATTCCATTTTTTTAATTTTCACAATTTGCACCGATTTTCTCTGGCTAAAATCGAAATATGAAGTTTCGCACGGGTTCGTATATCCTATATATCAAGTATCATGTCTGTAGACCAAAAATTGACAGAGGAGTTTGGTAGGCAGAATTTTAAAATATATATATATATATATATATATATATATATATATATATATATACGCATGCATAAATATATATAACGTTCACAGGAAACATGAGCTGGAACAATTACATCGAGGGCATTGCCAGAGCCGCTGCGAGGAAGGTGGGCTCTCTCTACCGTGCTAGAAAACTTCTAACACCCGAAAGTATCCTGTACTTCTATAAGGCCACTATTCGCCCATGTATGGAGTATTGCTGTCATATTTGGGCCGGTGCATCGGCTACTAGTCTCTCTCTCCTTGACAGGGTTCAAAAGAGAGTCGCAAATCTGATAGGCCCTAAACTGGCATCAAAACTTCAGCCTCTGTCCCATCGTCGAAGCGTTGCATCCCTCTGCCTGTTCTACAAGTATTATAATGGTGAATGCTCTGAAGAACTGCAAGCACTTGTGCCCCCACGACGTGAACACCCTCGACAGACCCGACAAGCTGCAAAATCCCACCCCCACACTGTAGAGATCCCTAGATGTAAAAGATCGTTCTACTCCAGTAGTTTCTTCCCCAGAACTGCTAGACTTTGGAATTCCATTCCAGGTCACTGCTTCCCCAACTGTACTGACATGCATAAGTTCAAGTGCAACGTGAACCAACATCTCGCTGCCCTAATCCCTACATAGTGCCCCAGTAGATGTTTCCCCTGATAGTAGCCCCCTACACCAAAGTGGCAATGTGCCTTGTTTGGGGTGAAAATGTAATAAAAAAAAAAAAAAAAAGAAAAGAAAGAAGCTTGTGTTTACTATAACTGTTACGCAAGTATAAATCCTGTAGAATATCTGCATAAATATAATTACACGTTATAGTTAACTAAAGATGATCATCCCATCAGAAAACATAAAAAAAAAAT
Organism: Euprymna scolopes; assembly: GCF_053919585.1. Lineage (NCBI taxonomy): Eukaryota > Metazoa > Mollusca > Cephalopoda > Sepiida > Sepiolidae > Euprymna > Euprymna scolopes. The sequence goes on from NC_136493.1 coordinate 23,848,813, forward strand.
TAATAGGGAATCAATTAAAATGAATATTTTAAAAATATATGCAAATTAGATAGATCTTTTGCAGATGAACGCAATTTCACGGCCCAGATATAGCAAAGTAATATTTTCTTCGAATAAAGGGTTTTTAATATGAATATCAATACACTATATATATATATATATATATATATATATATATATATATATATATATATATATATATGTGTGTGTGTGTGTGTGTGTGTGTGTGGAGAGAGAGAGAGAGAGAGAGAGAGAGAGAGAGAGAGAGAGAGAGAGAGAGAACAGGAATCACATTAGTCGAGTGAGAGTTTCCAGGCCCAGGCCATGGAGTCGAGTTGGACCGAAAGGTTCACTTTTGCCGAGATGACGACGACTTACGTCCTGGAAACTAAAAGGGACGTTTGGCCGAGATGTAAAAATTAGAAAAGAGAACTTGGGTTACGACTCCAAACGCCACACGGACACAGAACTGAACAAATAGTTATATAATTTAATTATAGTTAAGCAAAGACTTTGTTTTAACTGCATGATGCTACTCGAATTTTTGAAGGGTCCTTTGCTCAGTACAGGAAGGAACTACAAGAAGAAGTCGCCTCGGAGGAAATCAAGAGTAAAACAAAAAGGAACGTGACTTGGGGTTAGCAGCTTGTTAAAGGATCATCTCTTATTAATGTTTATTCCTCTCGTTTGCTATGAGCTGTTCTTTTGTGTTGAATACTCGCCCACACGCTCGTGCGCACACACACACACACGCACAGACACACGCGCACACACACACACATACACACACACTCACGCACTCACACAATCACACGCGCGTGCGCCCACACACTCGTGTAATGACTGAACTATGTATGTCATACATATATTCAAGAGATATTTATTGGTGTCAATATATACAAACAAAATACGAATACGGCCCGTATAACACGCACACACATCAATTCGTATGGAATGACTCTTGATGCTTGTATTGAAAAGTGTCGTTTTTGTGCATATATTAAAGAGACCAGTGCCGTCTGGTGACGCTGGCGTCTCCCGGTGTTCCATCCTGGGCCCAACTCTCTTCCTGATCTTAATCAATGATCTCTCAAATCACATTCTTAGGTCATTCGTAGACGTTTATGCAGACGACACTACCATCTATACAGCACTTCAAATGCCGGAACATATTTCTTTGATTCTCTTTCCTCTGATCTTGAACATGTGGTGCAATGCAGAAAATGGTGGATCGTTAATTTTAATGTATCTAAAACCAAACTTCTCTCTTTCCATCATCAACGCTCTGACTCCCGTCTGCTCCCAATTTAAATGGATGGCTCTCATCTTGGGGAGGCTCTATGTCTAAACAAGCTTTTTGTTCTGACCTAAAATGGATCACATGCATCAAATCCGTTGCCAAGGTTGCTGGAAAAATGGTTGGATCATTCTACCGCTCCAATAAGTATATCACTGTATAAAAGTCAAGTGTGTCCGAGGATAGAGTGTTGTTGCCACGTTTGGGCAGGAGCTGCTCGAAGACCCTATCTTGCCTTGAGAGAGTTCACAACCGACTTTGTAACTTAGTAGCCCTTTTCTCTTCTCTGCAAAGTCTTTACCACAGAAGAAACCTTGCTGGCATGTGTCTGCTCTGTCGTTAATTTCGTGGCAAGTGCTCGTCTGAGCTCCAATCTATGGTCCCCTCGTACCAAACTTTCACGAAAAACACTCGTTTAGCTGAAACCATTATCAATAATTCCTCCCACTCTTTATCTGTGCCTAAACCTAAACGTGGATTCCATGAACAAAGCTTCTTCCCTAGAATTTGTTCTGTTGGCCTGCTTTCCAGTTGACTACAATGTGATCATTTTCAAGTCCAATGTAAACAAGCTTTTGTTGAACCGTCCCCTTAACTAATCCAATATACAAAATTCCCAACTGCTAACAGTTGCTACTCTATTGTGGCGATGATTACCGTATAAAATATATAGACAATGAGGCAAGTACGATAACCATTAGGCCAGCTTGACACGTGTTTATAAAGTGCTTTCAACCCTACTTATTCTTAACATAATATGAACGATATGCGCATGTACAGTAATGACACATTTGACAAACAGATAAAAATCCGATGACCCCCCCCCCCTCCCAAGTACCAATTTGTCAATTTTACCCCTTAGCAGCGCTTTTTTTTTTTCGGATAAAAACTGATTAAAAAGTTTTCCACATATCTGAATATCCTATATACCAAAATTCATGTCTATAGATCAAAAATCGTTGTGTATATAAGTTGAGAAGTGTCTTGAAAGACACACACATTCTCTCTCTCTCTCTCTCTCTCTCTCTCTCTCTCTCTCTCTCTGTATATATATATATATATATATATATATATATATATATGTATATATAGTCATCCACACACTGTAGTGCTTCTGTTATACATATACCGAGTATGTATGCTTGTTTTTCTAATGAATTTAAAAAGTTGTACATTAAATGAGATATACGTGAAATAAGATGAGTTTGATGTTAAAATTCAAAATTTTGACGAGAAAAAAAATGTGAAAAATATCGCAGCTGTTCAACTTCGTTTACCAAGGTTGTGCACTTAAACGATATACATTGAACTTTACTATCAACTCAGTGGGAATGAGTGCAGAGCTAGTACGATGATAATAGAACAAGGGCAGATAACTCACACTTTGATTTGGTGTAGTAGAGCTGACCAAAAAGCTAATAATCCTATTATATAAAAGCGAAAATGTATGTATGTATGTATGTATGTATGTATGTATGTATGTATGTATGTATGTATGTGTGTGTGTTCGCTTTTTCTGTATGTCTACAAAAGGCTTTTTTCAGAGAAGCGGTCGGTCGGTTCACAACTTCTTAAAACTTTTTATATCACATATACATCGTAATATCTCACAGTTAACAACGAAGCTCGCCTGTCTATTTAATTTGCTCGATTTCGGGAAGATAAATATTCAACATTTGTCGCTCGCCGCATGTGGGTTAGTCTTTTTCCTATAACATCTTGGGAAAAATAAAAATTAAAAAAAGCGTTCCGCAGTAAATGAATACTATCCCGGAGTCAAACTTCACCTCATTAACTCATTAAAACGGGCACCTGCCAAATCCAAGTAATTAAATAAATTCAAACGTACTTCCGTTAGCATCTCGCGGTGGGGCAATCGTTAACGTCACACGTTTTTTTTTTTTTTTTTTCACACTTTAATTTACAACTTTGCCTCAACGGTTCGGGTTCGGGTTCGATCCTCATACTTACTTTTTTACCCCCCCCCCTGAGTTTCCACACGCACCTCCAAACACCCGGGCAACGCCGAGTACCCCTCGCTAGTCTATTATATAAATCTCACCTGTCTGATTAAATGTATGTATGTATGTATGTATGTATGTATGTATGTATGTATGTATGTATGACAAAAACTTTCCACAGAGACGGTGGATCCTGACAAAATCGGTATCATTTTGAAGCTTGCCATCTCAGACGACAAATATCGAAGATTTGGCCAAAAACATTAATTCTTTCACCCTAAACTTGGCCGTTTTGTACAAGGAGGGGTCGATTTTTTTTTTTTTTCGCCGACATTTTAACAAGTCATCGTCACCGTTGAATTGACTTCAGTTAATTTCAACTTTTGAAATTCCAGTCGCGTCATGGAGACATCGGCTAAGACGTCAGATTTTATTTTCCGCCTTCGCGGCATGGGTTCGAGTCTACCTACTTACTACCACTTTTTCTTTTTTTTCTTTTTTTTTTGCTCAACACACACCTCCAAACACGCAGGCAACGCCGGGCACCCAGGAGGCTAGTAACAGATAAATCTTTATTTATTTATTTATTAAGTGATGAGATAATGGCATAGGCGAAGACTGCAGAATCGCTAATCAAGTTCAAATCTGTTAAATTCACATAAATGTAATGTTGCGGTGTTGTATATATTCAAGAGTTTTAATTATCGTCTCGTGTATATAATTGTATGCGAGTGTATATAATTGTATTCGAGTGTATATAATTGTATGCGAGTGTATGTAATTGTATGCGAGTGTATATAATTGTATGCGAGTGTATATAATTGTATTCGAGTGTATATAATTGTATGCGAGTGTATATAACGTTCGTATATACGTGTTATCATTTATCTAAAGTTCGTTGGGTGTGTGTATGTGTATTTAAATAAAGTTCATGATGGAACAATAATATACATAAAATACCTTTACAACCCAAAGGACGAATAACATTTATTTGGGGTTTCACACATCTGGCCAATCGGGAAACTTGGGTCATATTTTGACGGAAAGCTGCAATGAATATTCTCTCCAAGAACGACAGGGCATCGGGTTTTAGTTTTGGCAACTTTATATTCCAGAGTGTTATTTTTTTTTAAATTTTTTTTTTTATTTGTTCTCTTGGAAAGTTGCACCCTAATTTAAGTCCTGTTTACTCTCTGACTATCGCCATTTCTAAAAAGCCTGAAACCTTATATGAATCCATTCTTGGCAGATGGCAGTACAAGAATGGTAAATACTAAATGCTGACAAATTTCCGCTCAAACATCAATGAAAGATAGAGCAAAATAATAACAGACTGATAGTGAAAAATTTTGTGTGTGTGTTTCCACACGGACTTAGGGTTATTAGTACGTTTAAGGAAGACCATATATTCTATTATTACTTTTAAAACTAACATGAATAATCAATAACCAACATAGTTGGCTGAAACCTAAAATACAGTTATGGTTTACTTGAATCATTCAATGATATAAAGGAATTATTTTGTATCTTTAAGTTTGTTTGGTGTTCATACTGATCCCTTATTTAAAATTTTAAAGCACCCTAAGGTTTCTGTACGAGAACACCTCGCCTATAGAACTCTGTTCTGCTAGCCTGCTTTCCAACCCACTATAACATGCTCATCTTTAAGTCTAAAACCTGATTTTAAATTTACCATCTTATTTCCTTCTTTGTTCGGTCGCCATTCTTCAAAGAGATACTAGAGTCCACAATATCTGCCCCCCTCCCTCTGCCTACCACTATCTACACAATCAGATCCTTGGAACAAAAATACAGGGTGTGGCAAAAATATCTTTCACATTTTGACATGCGATCTTCTCAGTCGCGCTCGTGCAGTTTATCAGCAATCATTAATTTGTATGGATGGAACTCCATATCAGTGTGTAGAATTATTCTAACCGTTCGATCAGATAATCCCAAGACCAAACATGTTTGCGAGCTGAACGTGTTAGAGACTGAGTAATAGAAAGTCTCACAGCTCGAGCAATGTTCGAGCGTTTCAGGGACTTCCAGGTAATTTTCTTTTAAGTGCCGAATCTGTAGCTCTGAAATTTGCGACCCATAGTTGTATTGATTTTCTATCTGGAACAGCATCATGTCGTCCTAACTTGCAATGAACGCGAAAATCTCTCTGTGTTGCAAGTTACAGATTCACCATTCATAAAAATCAAGTCCAACGTAAACAAGTTCTTGATGAGCCGTTCCACTTAAGTTAACAAATTTACCGAATTTCCATTACTAACGATTACTATATTGTCCATTTGACTACTGTACACTCTTAACCCTTATCCTCTTGTAGTCTCTGGGCCTTGATAAGTGGTTATGCCTATGTAAAAAAAAAAAGAAAAAATATTCTACAGTAAAAACACGATGTGCACCAAACTATATTGATTGATGAGGGTACTTTTAATAAAAATGGCAGATTATTAAAAAAAAAAATGGCATAAGTTCATGAGCAACGTATATAGTTGAAAGTTTATAATGTGGGCGGGATTTCTCTCGCACCTTGCGCAAATGTCAGGAATTACATCTGCATCCTTAATTTATTTGTTTTATCCTGATCGTTTAGTTTGAAGTTTAAAAACAGCTCAACAAAGTTTATTTTCAAGAACACCCCGCCTGTGGAACTCTGTTCTGCTAGCCTGCTTTCCAACTCACTACAACATGCTCATCAATTGTTATTGTTTGTTTGTTTGTTTGTTTGTTTGTTTGTTTTTTCAAAAGAAATATCATAAGTCAACTTTGAAACTTTCTTAAAATGTCATTTCTAAAAGTAAAAATACATTTTGGCTGCTGGAACTCTATTCATACAATTTTTCCAATATTTCTTCTTTATCTAATTTCGTTGGTTTACGACATATCAACCGTTTTCGAGTTATTTAATGTCGAATCCAGTAATTTTAGAATACGCTTTCATACTTCAATTTGTTTATATCTTCAAGCATTTTTCCATGGGGTTTGGTTTCGGATTCTTTTGAAGTTTAATCGAATTACTTACAATGTTGTCATATAATTGCATATGTTTAGCTGCGAGGGTGTGGTTTACGGCATATCAACCCTTTTCAGGTCATTTAGTTTAAAGTTAAAAAACGGCTCAACAAAGTGTATTTCCTAGAACACCCCGCCTGTGGAACTCTGTTCTGCGAGACTGCTTTCCAACTCACTACAACATGCTCCGTCATGAGCCGTTTCGTTGAATAGTCAAATTTTACCCAGTTTCCACCACTAACAATAAGCTCATGCCTCAGTGATCACAAGAGCTGTGACAACAGCATATTTTTTCATTGTTTTTACTCTCAAGTATATATCCGACTTGTGTCCCCACGACGTAAATACCCCGACAAACAGCTAAATCGCACCCCTTCACAGTAGAGATCCCTAGATGCAAGAGAGCCTTCTACTCCAGTAGTTTCTTCCCCAGAACAGCTAGACTTTGGAATTCTTTTCCGGATCCCTGCTTCCCCAACTGCACTGACATGCTGAAGTTCAAGTGCAACGTGAACCGACATCTTGCTGCCCAACTTCCTACACAGTACCCCTGATGCTTATGTCCCCGATAGTAGCCCCCTACAACAAAGTGGCAATGTGCCTTGTTTGGGGTGAAAATGTAATTTAAAAAAAAAAGAAAAAAAAAGACACAGACAATCAACCGAGAACCACATCAGTCTGTATAAAAGCATATAAGATATTAACGGATATATACCCAAGCGTCGAAACAATAAAAAGAATATGCTGTTGTCACAGCCCTAGTGATTATCGTACACTCATTAACACTTATCCTCGAGTGGTCTCCCAGCTTTGATAAAAGATCGCTCTTGTAAAAACCAAATAATAAAAGTAACCGAAACAATAATGAATGTCTCGATGCTTTCTATATTTAATGCCGCAGTACAATATAATCGATAGCTTTATCATAGTCTCGAAAAATTGTCGCTTGTATATCAGCCCTTATTCTTATCTTGAATCGAGAGCTAAAAGCTCAAAGTTGCTGTTTGGCCCTGGGGACAGGCAGGTGCTATCAAGAAAATTATTCACATGAGTAACGAAAAAAAAAAATTGTTCGTAAAAAAAATGTTCAACAAACAAAAACAAAAAAGAAAAAGGGGTTTTTTTTCACTGTTTCGTGTGTAATTATCTGTGTTACTGTAAAAAAAAGTAAAAAAAAAAAAAATAAATAAATAAAAATGGTTGGTACCAATGCTATTAAGAATGTCATATATCCGATTCTTTTGAGAATGAGAATGCAATCATCATCATTATCATCATCATCATCTTTGCCCTATTTGATGGGTGATAATCTTTTAAATTGAAATTTCAAGAATATTCCATCTCAAAGAAAGTTTTCACGTATTTATTCTTTGAAATGTTTGTTTGTTTTGTTTTTTTTTTCAAACGAAATTTCATAAGTCAACTTTGAAACTTTCTTAAAATGTCATTTCTAAAAGTAAAAATACATTTTGACTGCTGAAACTCTATTCATACAATTTTTCCAATATTTCTTCTTTATCTGATTTCGTTGGTTTACGGCATACCAACCGTTTTCGAGTCATTTAATGTCGAATCCAGTAATTTTAGAATACGCTTTCATACTTCAATTTGTTTATATCTTCAAGCAGGGTTTGGTTTCTTCATGGGGTTTGGTTTCAAATTCTTTTGAAGTTTAATTGAATCACCTACAATATGGTCATATAATTGTATATGTTTAGCTACGAAGGCGTGGTTTACGGCATATCAACTCTTTTCAGGTTATTTAATGTCGAATATGGCAATATTGGAAAAGGTTTTTATGTTTGAAGTTTTTTATATCTTCAAATATTTATTAATGGAGTTTGGTTTGGTTGTTTTGTTTTACGGCATATCAATCTTTTTCGGGTTATTTAATGCGAAATCTACTTATTTTGGCATAAGTTTTTACGCTTCACGTTCTTATATCTTCAGATATTTATTATTTGTGTCTTGTTTCGTTGTTTTGTTTTTTCGGGTTATTTAATGCTGAATCTTAGGTAAGGAAGCCGGTATCTTCAGACAACCTGATCAGATAGCACCAGTTCTTTATCTGAAAGCGGATTTAAGAATCTAACTTTTTGTGGGAGTATGTATAGCTCAGCATTTGTGTATGTGTGTATGATTTGATGGGAGGTGTGTGTATGTGCGTTAGTGTGTGTGTGTGTGTGTGTGTGTGCGCGCTCGCGTGTGCGTGTGTGTGTGTGTGTGTGTGCTCTTTACTTGAAAGCATATTTTAAAAATGTACGTTTATTAACCAACTGATTTTTTTTTATTATTATTTAACTGAATTTAATTGTTTGGCTAATAAAGTCGATGCCTCAATTCAGTCTCAAGAGACAATGGATACCCTCTGTAAGGATAGCTGTGTGTGTAATTGTGAGGCAAGTGGTGTGCAATCCCCAACCACACCTCTCCTGAAATCGGCACTGCTTGAGTCTAGTGGCAAGCTCGACGTTGTTTAACTTCGGGGGTCTAACGGGAATCGGTGTGTCAACGTGATTATGCCGTGTATTATGCTAATAAAGTAATGTTTTTTTAAATGCGTATCAGATCAGATTAAGAATGGCAATGGCATTTAAAGATAAGATTTAATGAATTAAAATATAATGGTAGAAAAATGCAATCAAAAAGTGTAATATAAAGAATTGAAGTGACGTTGCTTAGAAACCAGTCAATACGTTCATTTTATAAAAAAGTTTTCTCGTACTTCAAACACATTATTTATATATATATATATATATATATATATATATATATATATATATATATATATATATATAAATCGAGCTTAGGTATTTCGGACGATGTTTAAACATCGTTTATTCACGACTCGCAGAACAGCCGCCGATTAGCATAATGGTTAGGAGCCTTGACTGTCGTACAGGCGGCTGGGTTTCTATCCTGGCTTGAGGTAGTTGCCTGTCTAGCCGCACTAATGAGCTGTGAAACAGCGAAACAGCACTGTATGTGAATGACTACACACATATATATATATATATATATATATATATATATATATATATATAATAAAGTTAACATTAATAATAAAATTAACATTAATAATAAAATTAACATTAATAATAAAATTAACATAATATCAAAAATATAGACGAAAACACTAAATAACATATCTAACTACACATGAGCTGAAAGTAGGTCAGCTTACTACATGAACACACAGAGAAAAGGGGTGAACCGGAGGTCAACTGTGCCTTTGTCCTTTAAGTGCTCGGCGATTAGTTGATTAGGATGGGCGCGGTGGCAATTAGGAAGCTGTTTGGATAACTAGAAAATTCAATAGCATGTGCATATATATAAACACGCGATAACCAAAACTTTTCGCATAAACCTGACGAATTCTCACGAGAATGAAACGCGGAATATTCTGTGTAGCTTAATTGCCATATATATTTTCAAACCTTGCTCTCTCTTTCTCTCTCTCTTTCCCTCTCTTTCTCTCTCTCTCTTTATATATATATATATATATATATATATATATATATATATATATATATGTATAGGGTGGTGGAAGCGGATGTTTTTAAGGAAAATAAAACTTTGCGAATATTTCAAAGACTACCTTCCTCACTCTTTATCCCTTACTCAAGGAGATCAAGCACTGTTTAAAAACATGCGTTTCCCGTGACTCACCCTGTGCGTATATATATATATATATATATATATATATATATATATATATATATATATATATATATATATATATATATATATGTCAGACCATTTAAAGTTGAAATTTAAGTCGGTTACTTAATTCTCAGATCATGATCATTAGTTCACTCTGGATGGACATCTGGACATTTAATAATACATGTTTAAATTTCAACTTAATTTCTCGCTAATAACGTTGGCCTAATGGAGACAGAGATGGCCTCGTGGTTGAGTTCGAATCTCCCTACCAACCATAATCGTAACTCCCTGCACTGATGATTCCCCGAAATGATGAGACACTGGTGTCTGTAGGTAATTAAAAATCATTATAGCATATATATATATATATGTGTGTGTGTGTGTGTGTGTGTGTGTGTGTGTGTGTGTGTGTGTGTGTGTGTGTGTGTGTGTGTGTTTTGGCAGCAAGTCATTATTCAAGCACGTCTAATTTAACAGGACAGAGTTATTTTTTTTCCGATTTTTCTGGATATCTCTTAACACCGAGGCAACTATAATAACAGTATGTAATAACTAACAAGAAACTAAATAAATAAATATTTATTCATGGAGTTTAGTTTGTTTATTTTGTACAGATAAATTGTTGTTTTTGTTTTTGACTTTGCAAAACAGGATTGAGTTTTGCGAAAGGAAATGGAAAAAAACATGGACATCAATGTTTGTTGCGTTCTAAATCAGGAAGAAGGTATCTTCAGACAGCCTGATCTGATAGCAGTAGACAGGACAGCGAGGAGATGAATAAGTTCAAAGATCAAGACAATACATTTATGCGTGGCCTTCGTAAAGATAAGGCCTGTTCGATAGAAAGTGACGTTATACTAGTAGGTGCAAGCAGATGAGATCTATCAAAGAGTCAAGCTGTTGATAGTGAAAAAAAAAAGCATAAGAAAACTTTAAAAAATCACATTACAAAAAAAAAAAAAAAGAAAGGAACACGATTTGGTTTATAAGCGAATTGAACTTTATTTGTAATTGAAACAAAAAAGAATTTAAAATAAATACTTAAGTTGTGTGTTATTGCTGCCTTCAAGTAAAAAAAAACATTGGTTTTATGGATGTTAAGGCTTCAAATTCGTTTATTAATTATAAAATGTGTTGCTGTTGATTGACATAATACGATATTTGAACAAGGATATTAACTAAACCACGAGGGCCACAAAACAAGCACACGTGACTAAAACACAAAAGTAATCAGGTCTCTGAGGTTTTCGCTGCAAAATGGAAAGATTTACTTTTCTCTCCTCTGCGTGGAGTAGTTGGGGAATAATCCCGTGTATTAATACTGTATATGCTGATATTATGTAATAAGACAGCACTAAAGATATTAAAACCTCAAAGCAATAACGAGTGCAACTGCGGTTACAAAGAAACAAATGTCACGAAGCGGTGCGTGCACTCTAATATTAACAGAGTCTTGACGAACAAGAAAATAAGCAGCCATAGGGTAGCAGACTAGCGAAAAAATGGTATATGGCAGAGAGTTATAAAACATGTTTGTGTACGAAAGGACTTTTGAAATATAATGAAATGCGTTATTGTTGGAAGAACCCCAAATAAATGCTTTCCATTCGCATTTTAAAAATTACTTAAGGGGACAGCTCGTCAAGAATTTGTTTACATTGGACTTGAAGACGATCATATTGTAGCTAACTGGAAAGCAGGCAAACGGAAGAGAGTTCCACAATAGTGCAGTTCTAAGAAAGAAGCCTTGTTCATGGAATTCACGCTTTGGTTTAGGCATATATAAAGAGTGGGAGAAATTATTGATAGTGGTTTCAACTAGACGAGTGTTTTTCGTGAAAGTCAGGCGAGGGAAGGAATAGATTGGAGCTCAGACGGGCACTTTCCATGAAAATTACGATAGAGCAGAAAAAGGCTTGAAACGTCTCTTCTGTGGGAAAGGGGTTGCAGGGAAAAACAACAACTTATGAACTCCTCTTAAACCGTAATACACAGCACCAACTCTTAACATCTATGCCCTTTGTCTCTGCTGTCAAAAACTCCAATCCCTGTGCCTTTTTATAGTCACTGTTTCCCTTATATGCGAATTAATTTCACATGTATATACAGAATCCATGTACACGTTTTTTCCTTTTTTTCTTTTACCTTCCTTGATCCTGTTTCCTGGCAGGCTAAACAGAAGTGTTGCCGCTTGTGTGAGTTCAATCTTCTATTACACAATATGATAGTGTAAAGCTCTATGCAGTTATACTTTCTTGTTCTTTTATTTTTTTTTTTTTTTCGAGGTTTTAGTTTGGAGAAGAATTGAAAATTTCCATAACAAACAAATGATACAATAGAAATGAAAAAAAAAAAACAAAAAAAAAACAAAAACAAATGAAGCATGCACGGTCCTACGTGAGTGCACAGTGAATGAGGCATAAAAAAAATGACTAACTTCGGCCTTTGCATCCGCCCTCCATTTAGCCCCAAAGCCCCCAAGAGACGTCAAATTCTGATGAAAATGAACAAATGGTGCAGTTTTAGGCCTTAACATATGTAAATTTGAGTTCTGCACCATGAAAAAAAAGAAATGACTAAGTCCATCATTTGCTCCCCCCCTTATTTAACCCGTAAAGACCTTAACATATTTAAATTTGAGTCCAGCACCATGAAAAACTGCTAAATAGACATACACAGAAGATTTTGCACAAATGTGGTAAAATAGTCCCAAAAATGGAGTGTTTTATTAACCCTAAAAGAGCCCCTGGGACACACCCAAGAGTTATCTCACAGTATAGACAAACAAAATTATATAGAAATCTGTTAGTTACAATTTTTCAGAAAGTTTTATAAAAATCCAAGGCATCAATTTTTTTTTTTAATAACCACAAAAGTGTCAATTTTAGCCATTTTGACCTGAAAGGAACCTCTGGGAGTGGGGTGGGGAGAACAGAGTTTTCCCAGAAAATCCGTTTTGTTACTCTTGTACTCATATCATGTTTAATGTTTGTGCAGATGCAGGCCTGAACGCATGATAAGGAGACCTAGGTTTGTCCAGTTACCAGGATCCCTCTTCTCAGCATTACAGACCAAGTTCAATGGAAAGGCAAGTCAATACGATCAGAGCCAGTGCAGCTGCAGGAGTTGCCGGAAAGGTGTTGCAGTGTTTCGCTATCAGGATTTTTTATGGGAATTTACTCCCTAAGCCTTTGCCTTTTCCAAGGGATCCACACGGCATTGGACTTATTTGCCTATAAGTGGTGCTCATATAGAAGCAAAATAACGAACAATTAATACAATAGAAAATAAACAACACAATAAAATTGCTCATATTAAATCAAAATAATAATCTTAATATTGAATTTAATGCATGACTTTTTTATTTTTTGTTGGTATATTAAACGAAGGGGGGGGGTCACCACTTATCAAGACCTATAAGGCTATTTGTGTTGCGTACTGGGTGTTCATATTAGTGACATATATCGGGTATATATAAAGAGAGAAAGTGACATGTAATACAATTTGGTGAGGGAGATATATTAGAGAGATTGACATATATAGGAATTGTTTCTATAACATATTTTCTTAACACATGTATTTTAAAGAGGAGAATTATCAGTTCCTTTATCATAAAGGATGGGACATTCATTACTTAAATAGTGAGGGAGACACATTTCTTAAGATGATGAAGAGACACATTACTTAGATGGGTTTATACACAAAGTTCATTATACAAATACAATTTCACTTTACCTTTGTTTTGGTAGAATGACACAATACAAGACGGCAGTTACAAAATGATGATGTTTCTTTATTTCTTGACCGGTCACTGATTTCACATCAGGGAATTCAAAGTTACTACATGATTTCAACTTCTAACCTTTCGCTTCCAAAGGGAGATTCCTTCTGGCCAATGTCGGCTTTGTCTGTCCGACTCTGTCCGACCCTCTCTCGACTCTGTCTCGACTCTCTAAAACTCACACTATATTGAGAACTCATCTCTTAGCCATGACGTCATTGCATGATCAACAACGTGAATCTGGACTCACGTGAATTGTTCACACATATCTCCAACAAGAATTCTCTAACCTATTTTTGGTCTAACCTATTTTTCAATATGTTTAACATTTGCTATTGTTCGTTTTCAAATTCCTTATTTTAATTTCATTTTCATAAACAGAATTGAATCATCAAGTTCCTTTTTCACAATAAAAATTCTAAACAACGAATTCCTTTTCAACAAACATATCTGTATTATTTATTTTAAACTCCTGAATCTTAATTCCAAACCTAGCTTCCCAGGTTCGAATTCTCAGACTATCCTATCTCATTTTTACTTACTTACAAGAACTGGGGACCTGTTCTCGTAACATTTAAGGATAAGAGTTACTAAGTGTCAGGTACCCGGTGAGACAATACTGTGATGGTGTGACTTGGGTAGAGTTTGATTATTGAAGGGGACGGCTCAACAAAAACTTGTTTATATTAGACTTGAAAACAACCAGGTTATAGTCATCTGGGAAGCAGCCCCGCAATATTGTATTTAACAGATAGGTAGTTCTAGGAAAGAAACTTTGCTGGTGGAATTTTTGCTTAGTTTTAGGCACAGTTGTTGTCAGTTGTAGTAGCTAGATGAGTTCTAATTGCGAATTATTTTACTGCAGGTGAATAGGTAGACGCTCAGTCGAGCGCATGCCATATTAATAACGATAGAGCAGAGATATACTCGAAGTGTCCTATTAAATAATCAAATTCTTCCATACTTTGACCAGCATTGTCAATCTAATGCTGGAGTCCTTCAGCGGTCCATCCTGGGCCCAACTCTCTTCCTGATCTACATCAGTGATCTTCCAAAGATCATTCGCAGACATTTATGCTGACAACACTACCATCTATGGCAGCACATCAAAGTTCTTTCCGATTCTCTCTCCTCTGATCTAGAGCACGTGTTACAATGGGGAAGAGAGGTGACTGGTTACTTTTAATGCATCTAAAACCAAGCTTCTATCTTTACATCATCAACGCTCTTATCCCCATATGACATCAATTGAAATGAATGGCTCTCGTCTTGGGAAGGCTCCATTTTTTTATAAGCTTCTGGGCTTGACCTTTACTCCTAATATGAAATGGAACACTTACATCAAATCTATTGCCAAGGCCGCTGGAAAATGGTGGGATCCTTCTATCGATCCAGTACATATCTCACTTCTGATGCAATTCTCTACCTATATAAGATCTAGGTATGTCCAAGGATGAAGTACTGTTGTCACAACTGGGCAGGAACTGCAAGAAAACCTTATACTGCCTTGACAGAGTTCAGAATAGACTTTGTAACCTAGTATGGGATGCCCTTTTCTCTTCTCTGCAAACTTTTTTCTCCCAGAAGCGTCGTTGCGAGTCTGTCTCTGCTTTCTCGTTATTTTCATGGAAAGTGCTGGTCTGAGTTTCAATCTATGGTCCCCCTCGCCAAACTTTCACGAGAAACACTCGTCTAGCTGAAACCACTATCAATAATTTCCCCCTTTATCTGTGTCTAAACTTAAACGTAGATTCCATGAACAAAGCTTCTTTCTTAGAACTGCACGCCTGTGGAACTCTCTTCCGTTTGCCTGCTTTCCAACTGATTACAATATGGTCGTCTTCAAGTCCAATGTAAACAAGTTCTTGATGAGCCATTCCCCTTAAGTGTTTTTACCAAATTTACCAAATTTACGCTACTATTACTACGAGATTTTCCCGTTGACTACTGTAGACTCTTTAATCCTTATCCTCGAGTGGTCTCTAGGTCTTGATAAGTGGTGACACCTATGTAAAAAAAATCATGAAGGTATCGTTTTTACCATCCGTCTAATCCTTATACTTGAGTGGTCTTTGGGCCCTGATAAATGGTTACTCTTTAATAATTAAAAGGATACACGTTTGTGCTTGTCGAGTTCTCTTCACATAATGTGCGATTTTTCACATCCGGATGCTTTTGCGCAAAACTTTAACAAAAATCCATTAAAATCATAAATAACTAAAAATGTTTCCGAAATATCTTCCCGCGCGCGAAGAAAATTGAAATTAATTTCAATATAGATTACATTAAGAATCAAGATCCAATTCCGAGAAAAAGAAAAGAAAAGAAAAAGAATAAAAAGAGAACGCAGGAATAATTAATTTACAAAGAAATATATTATAGAAAACATGATGTCATTCTAGCCCCCCCCCTCTCTCTCTCTCTCTCTCTTTCTCTCTCTCTCTCTCTCTCTCTCTCTGACATTTAAGCAATAACATTTGTAAATAAATTTAAAAAAACAACACTTCCATATATTATATCTTTTTAATTTAATTAGATGTTACTTTTCGCACATGATGTTTCTATATTTATAATTATCACAAAAAGAAACACACACAAAACAAAAACAAAAAAAAGACGTTAACACAACCGATAAACACAATCAAAGATTGATAAAGATTAAATATGACTAACAGGTTTCCCCGTTCACAGATAATTCGAAAATGAAGAAATTTGTTTAATATTTTATTATCTTCACCGAGATATTGTTATTTACAACCTTAACTTTCAATCCTTTTTTTTTTTTTTGACATTTATTTTATAAACTCAAGGTCTAAATATATAAATACTAGCTGTCCACTACTGGCGTTGCCCGAGATGATTTTTTATTTTATTACCTTCAACAAAATATTGTTTGTCTGAAATGAAATGTTTATTTAAAACCTTAGCCTTCAATTCTTTTTGCATTTAAATTTATAAAACCAATATCTAAATATATAAATACTGGCAGCTCATTACTTCCCGGATATATATATATATATATATATATATATATATATATATATATATATATATATATATATATATATATATATATATATATATATATATATATATATATACTAGCAAAAGTACCTGTTGTTGACTGGGTTCAAAAACAGCCTACAGAAAATGGACTCTGATTTATGAAAGTATGATAGGTTATGAAAAGGAAGGGTTGTAAAGAGATAGCTTCGAATTTGGGGTATCAAAACCAAAGCAAAATGTGATGAAACTAAAAATAAAATAAATAAACCCCATAATTTATTATACCATACCTGTTCACACTGAAACACTTATTACAATATTCTGTGGATCTATATTAAAAAATCCTTGTTAAACTTTGTTACATATTTCCATAATAATAATTTTATTATACCATATTTCTTCAAACTGAAACATAATTATTAAAGTATACTTACGTAGATAGATATGAAAGCCTTTATTAAAGTGTGTGCCTATTTCCATTCTATGGAGGCCAGGCGCGAACGCAGACCCCACAATTTTATTATACCAGCCTTATTTAAGTTAAAACATACTTATCAAAGTATTCTTATGTACATCTATATCAAAAACACTTGTAAACGGTTTTTTTTTTTTAATTTTTAAATTTTTTATTTCCATACTTTGTGGACTACGCGCGAACGCAGACCCCACAATTCTAATGATTCGCCGTTCTGCCAGATCAAACATACAAATTCCTGTGTCTCGATACATCTTCTATCATTATATGTAATTAGTTTTTTTTAAATAGTCAACCATATAGGAGCCTATTCGTGACCAGACACATACACACACACATACATTCAGCTTTATATAATAGAATATATATATATATATATATATATATATATATATATATATATATATATATATATTGTTATTCGTGTTTGTTTGTTTTTTTGTTATTTATTTTTTCCTGTCATATTTAACAATATTTTCGTTTTAGGAAACTGATTTTAACTTTGTATGGCCGAGGTACAAACCCCTGCAAAATGTTTTGTTTTGTTTTTTTATATATATAGTTTTGTTTTTGTTTTATATAAGTTAGATGCCGAATTAGAAAAACTACTTAATATCTTTCTTGATAATGGCTACCCTCGACATATTGTTAGATAATTTCTAACAAGGTCGGGGACTTTAATACTAATAGAGGCCCTTCCCGGTGCCCGATTTACCTAAAGTTGCCATGGTTGGGTTCAGCAGGTGATAAAACATCATCAAAAAGATTGTTCACCAGACCCATAATTGTTTCCCCGCCACTTTAGTCCGCCCTGTTTTTACCACTTGGAAATTCTTTTCTTCCTTTCAGAAAGATGTTTTTCCCACCATTCAAAGTAGTCTTGTCGTCTACAAATTTAAGTGTCAGTGTGGAGCTGACTACGTGGGCAGAACGAGTCACAGATTGGAGGTCAGAATTTCTTAACATGTCCCTTTATATATACGACAGGATAGGTTAGACTCTTCTGCACGATCACGTGTTTCTGCTACCGCGATCGGTGATCACCTGACCAGTTCAAATAAATGTGCGAGTGAGTACACACCGGAGTGGTGTTCTATTTTGCACAGGGATAGGTCTGTTCAACATCTCGGATTCTTGGAGGCCCTTACAATAAACTGTTGCAGACCTGTTCTTTGCAAACAGATTGACCACATACGTTCGTTAAACGTTTTTAAACAGGCGCCACCAGGTTAATTGCTACGCGGTGTTCTCCCCCACCCCCCATAGAAATTACTTCATGCCAACATTACTTTATTCCGACATTTACTTCTGAAGACAGTCGGCGAAAAGTACTTCAAGTTTCTTCACCGTCCCCCTTTTCTTTTCTCTTTCTCCCCATTTTAGTCGATCTTCTTCCTTTTCAATTTATTTTTCTTACTTTTAGTCGATTCTGTTTCTTTTTACGTTATAGTCGATCTTTATTTATAAGGTTTAAAAAAAATGCCCCACTTCGCTTTGGAATATATATATATATATATATATATATATATATATATATATATATATATATATATATATATATATATATATATATATTAATTCTTTTTTTTTTTAATCTCTACGATATTTTAACTTTTAGACGTAATCCACCACACAAGTTTACTATAATTTATTTTCTCTCATAAAATGTATATACATGTATATATGACATCTAATTTACATAAGGAAAACACGCTGCTCTTCCCCATCATTATATATAGCCCCAATCCTCCGACTCTCTCTTACTATAAAAGTATTACTTTGTCACGATTACTGCAAAAACAGATCTTAAATGTGCTTATATTTTCTCAAACGTAAAAACACACTTGTGAGAGAAAGAGCTAGAGATTTTAGGAAGTTTAAATCAGTAAATATTTATTATTTAAATGTGTATTATTTTATCATTACTACAAGAAGTGGAAGATGTATTTTAAACCAAAATCGAATATAAAAAATAATTAAAGGAATTTGTTTTGGCATCGGAAAATAGGCTCAAATTTTTCCAATTCGGATACCGATTCCGATACCCCAAAAATTCCGATATTTCCAATGCCCGATTCCGATTAATCACACCAGCACTAATATATATATATATATATATATATATATATATATATATATATATATATATATAGTAGTAGTAAGTTATAAAATATATATGGCAACCACCTAGCTCTACCTACGTATTGAGCACTGTTGAAGTAAATACTTAAACTTTACGCATAAATTTCTACTTTCCTATATTAATTTATGTGATTAAATGAAGTAATCATATATATATATATATATATATATATATATATATATATATATATATATATATATATATATATATATATTCCCCTTGCCTCACCCTTTTTTTTAACCAAGTAAGATCTGTGACTTACTTGTAGTTTCATTAAATACTTTTATATGCAAAATCCGATCCTACATTTTGCTAATTCCTGCCCTCTGATGAGAAGGAGAGTATTTCTTCGAAACTCCGCGGATTAAGGATTATCCACTTATCTTGTGCTTCCTTTTTTAAAATTAAATATGTTTTTAACTCTTTTTCAAGATGTCTTTTAACATGTTTTATTAATCATTTGTTCATATATATATATATATATATATATATATAATGGATTTTTCATCGCACTGACATCGATATTAAAAGCCTTTTTTGTATTTATAATTATTCAAACGAATTTCTTAATATACTCAGTCATGGATATATGAGCGACTACATGAAGGTAAACTAATTTGTATATTCTTTGAAAAACAATGTTTTATTTCTTAATTATTCATTCCTTATAGTTTCTTTCTCAGTTTGGGAGGCACCACCTATTAAGGCCCGAATGCCACACGAGGATTAAGATTAATGAATTTAAGTTGGTAGTATAGTCACCGTTAATGGAGTAAACTGGGTAAAATAGGTTATTTATTGTTTATTGCATGATTGGTTTCAATTAACTATTACGCTGAGTTTTATTTGTACGATTTTCTAGCACACGCATATGTATATGTGTGTGTGGGGGGTGACTGTACAAGTAATCTTGTGTGTGTGTGTGTGTGTGTGTGTGTGTGTGTATGTGTGTGTTTGTGTGTGTATGTGTGTAGAACGGTCTCTACCAAACTCCTCTCTCAATTTTTGGTCTATAGACTTGAAACTTGATATAAAAGGGGTTCGGACCTGTGGAACAAATTCGATTTGGTTTTTAATTGGTAAAAATAACTGCTAAGGGGTCAACATTGAAAACAAAATAGGACTTGACAGATGTAAGTCGGCTAAGCATGTTATTTTTAAGCGTAGGTAAAAAATACATATATATCTTTAAAAAGGTTATTTTTTTAAAGTTCCGTACACGTGTGGATTTAGGTCAGCAGGCACTCAATAATGCTGGAGTGCTATGTGTTTTAGTTTCGATTCTAGCTAATGGCAGCCGATTGATATATATATATTTTTTTTTTACACAGTGGTCACCACTTATCAAGGCCCGGAAGCCACTCAGGGATAAGGGTTATTGCAAGTACATTACGTTAGTGTGGAGATTTGATGAAGATTTTACTTAAGGGGGCGGTTCATTAGGAATTTGTTATCGTTGGACTTGAACACATCCAAGTTGTAGTCAGGTGGGAAGCAGGCAGACGGAACAGAGTTCCACAGGCGTGCAGGTCTAAGAAAGAAGCTTTGTTCATGGAATCCACGTTTTGATTTAGGCACAGATAAAGAGTGGGGGAAATTTTTCACAGTGGATTCAGCTAGTGTTTTTCGTGAAAGATTGGTGAGGGGGGACCAGAGATTGGAGTTCAGACGAGCACCTGCCATGGAAATAACGACAAAACAAGGATAGGCTCGCAACGTCTCTTCTGTGGGAGAGAGGTTGCAGGGTAGAGAAAAGGGCATCCCCCACTAAGCCACGAAGTCTATTTTGTACTCTGTCAAGACAGGATAGGCTGTTTTTAGCAGTTCCTGCCCAGATATGGCAGCAGTATTCCATCCTTGGACGTACTTGGCTTTTATTTTTTGGTAACTTTTAAAATCACTAATATATATTGGGCACAATATAATAATCAATCAAGTATTTATTCCATAATATTACATACATGATCTGCATTAATTAAAATATATCTAAACGTAGCAGAAGGCATAGAACCATTAACAATCGGCTCTTGTATATCTCAATCGAACGAATGCTATAAGATAACCTGTTGGCCAACATCATGTAAAAGGTATTCGTATAAAATGAATCCTTTAATAGCTAATTAAATTTTCATCGTTGCAAATAATTCAAAAAGTAATGTTTTGTGCGCATGTGCGCTTTTAATATTGATCGCATAGAATAGGAGATCTGATAAAGACAATTGACACCTTGTAGATATTTTTTTCCTTTTACTTTACGTTCACACTTCATAAATATTTACAAAAAGTGTTTTTAAAAGAATTTTCGAAATTAACGTCAGATCAAGAAGATAGTGTCATCAAAAAAGGAATATATATATATATATATATATATATATATATATACATTTGCATGTATGTATGCATGTATATGTGTATGTATATATATATATGTACATATGGGTATATGGGTATATATATATATAATTATGTATGTATATACACGTGCGTACGCATGTATATAGATGTATATATATATGTGTGTGTGTGTATGCATATATATGTCTCATCCAGAAACACACAGACACACACATATATATATATATATATATATATATATATATATATATATATGTATATATATATATATATATATATATATGTACATATATGGTGATTGTCACTTCTTGACAGAAGAAGACCATCTTTCCCTTGCTTTATTGTTGATTACTCATTCATTTTTATGTATTTTTGAAATATTTTCTTTTTTATTTTTTTTTTAAATTATATACACATATACACACATACATATATACATGTGGAGATGTGATCAAGATGCATCAATTCTTATTTTCTGTGAGAGCGAAGGTGGCTCTTCAGACCAACCCTGCTCTTACACAGTCTGTTGCAAAGGTCACACTTAAACTGAGATTGAGGGATGCCAACTGGTGCTGCTCTACTGTGGACGCTCATATGACGCTTCAGGCCTCCACTCGATTTACAGACCACAAAGCAAACAGAACATCTGTGCCCAGCAAAGTTTACCCCATCAATGAAAGATTGATCTCCATGTGAACGCTTGTGGCTAGCTAGGCCAGCTCCGGATAAAGTCATTTTACCGCATAAATCACAGTGGTTCTGGATGAAATCCTCCGACAGACCTGATATATCTGACAGATTTTTCTTCCGGATATCACGCTTCATTTTTGCATGCTCATATTTTTTCTTCTCAAAACTATCACAGCCACGATAGACCAAGGAGCGCCACTTTTTACGATCATTGGAAGCACTTTCCCAACTGAACACGTCAATACCAAGATCTTTAAGATTATCTTTGATGTTATCCTTAAAGCGTTTCCTCTGTTTATGTTGTGGACGCTTTCCTTGTGTAATTTCACCATAGAACAGGCGCTTTGGCAATCTATCGTCGCCCATCCTTGTCAGATGTCCAGCCCACCTCATCTGGTTGCGTATAATCAACTTCTTGAATCAATTGATGAGAACATCCATATCAGGTATAAAAGTGCTCCACCTGATGCCCAGAATGTGTTTCAGGAATTTCTGGTGCACTCTCTCCCTGACTTTTATGTGTCTACCATAAGTTGTCCAGTCCTCAGAAGCGTAAAGCAGGGATGGTAAAATACAAGATTGATAGACACTGATCTTTGTATGAATGGTTATACCCCTGTCAGACCATACTCGCTTCTCTAAGCTACCAAAAGCCTTAGTGGCACGCTGTATCCTATAGCATCCAGGGTTCCACCTCTGGCGAGAGTACTACCCAAATACACAAATGTGTCAACCACGGCAAGTCTCTGCTTGTTGACAAAAATATTTGGTTTCACATACAAACTACCGGGTGGAGGTGTGGACATGACCTTAGTCTTCTTAAGACTAACAGTAAGCCCAAAAGACGCACAGGCCCCCCAAAACAGATCCATGATATCCTGCATATCCCTCTCACCATGGGCCACGAGATCAGCGTCATCCGCATAAAGCAGTTCACGAACCAGGTGCTGAAATATATGTACGTATATACATATGTATATATATGTATATATATGTATTACTACATACATAATTATGACTATATATGTATATATGTGTATGTATACATATATATATGT
>NC_136493.1:23887271-23897271 GCF_053919585.1 Euprymna scolopes
TTTGTTTAATATTTTTAAGAACGATATAACTAATCCAAAGCGACTGGTTTGCTTTCAAGTTGATTACAATATTATTACCTTCAAGTCCAACGTAAACAAGTTCTTATTCAACCGTCCTAGTAAATGATCTAATTATACCAAATTACCATTACAAACGATTATTACGATAGTGTCCCAATGATTAGAATACACACATGCACCCTTATCCTCGAGTGGCTTCGGGGCCTTGATATGTTGTGACTCCTTTGTAAAAAAAAAAAAAAAGAACGAAATAAAGAATCGCTAGGTGCGTTTTTTTTTTAATTATTTCATAAGAAATAATGTATCGCTAGATACTTTTGTTTCTTTAATTTTAAGAAATAAATAACGAATTGCTAGATATTTTGGTAATGGTGCAGAAAAGGAGACACTAACTTTTAAACACACCGGAAGTTGGCACCCGCGTCTCTCAATTTAGGTATGGAAGCATAGAATTGATAAATTTTCAATTATATTTCATGTTTTTTTTAACTTAATTAAACATTGTTATTTAAAAAGATATGCAATTAAAAATTTAAAAAAAAAACACAATTGATAAAAAAGTTTATGTATTTTTATAAATGTTTTGTTAATATATTTTTCAAACATATTTAGGTTTTGTTCTTTGCTTTTTTTTTTTTCAAATATAGTTAGGGTTTTTTTTTTTTATTTACACCGGTGTAATCTATTACGATCTTTTTTATCAATTATTTTTTTTTTTTTGTTAATATATTTTTTCTAAAATATTTACGTATTTTTTCAAAAATGTTTTCTTTCTTCAAAAACTTTTTTCTTTATTTAAACATATACAGTCTATTACGATCATCGCCGATTTAAAAAGATATATTGTTATAGTTAACAATATTTTAAGTTTACTTTTTTATTCCCTTATAATAAAAATACATAAAAAAAAAAATACGTAAACTTTCTTTATCATTTGTTTTGCGTTTTTAATCGCGTACAAATATCTAAACAGTTTGACAAAATAAAAAAATTATTTGAAAAAGATATGCGATTAAAAACAAATAAAATCAATTGAATAAAAATGTTTACGTATTTTTATATGTCTTTATTATAAGGGGGTTAGGGTTAGGGTAAAAAAATAAACGTGAAATATAGTTAACTATAAACATGTTTGTTTTTTTTTAATCGGCGACGATCGTAATTAACTGCGCAGGTTTACATAAAGTATATGGTAAATAAAGTATATTTAAATACAGTACATTAAAAAGAAAACGTAACTATATTTTAACTATAAAAATTAAAAAAAAAATTACCGATACCTTTGTTCCTTTTTTTCGTGCTTGAGTCGACAGATTTATTTTCTTAAATATGTCGTTTGAAACAAAAATTAATATTACGTACTTTACCATGTTAAAAATAGTAATATATCAAAAAATTACGAAAATTTCCCTGTTCTTTGATCTAGAAGCGCTAAACAAATTGCTGCCGTCCGTACAGGGTGACCCCCCCCCAAAAAAAAAAACGAGCCCAAAATCTAATTAGCCCCCGTTTCTTAGTGTTTTGTCCGAATGAAATGAAACTTTTGTCATAGTTAGTTATTATATTCAAAACATCACATCAAAACACTAGCGTCTTTGGTCTTTTTTCTCCGTTCTACAGCATATGTTTTAGATGGCCTCCATTTAGCTTTTGTTTGTTTGGGTTTTTTTTTGTGGGGTGGGGGTAACCCTGTATAAGTAAAAGTAATTTTATGGAAAATTGTAGGAAATTTCATTTTTCCTAAATGTGAACACAGTAATGTTTTTTTTTTTGGGGGGGGGGGGGGAGGGGGTTAAAGAAAGAAAGAAAGAACGAATCACTACATTTGTTTTCTACTTATTTTTAAAGAAAGAAATAACGGCACTTCTGCAGTATACGGACAACGGCAATGTTAGGGGCGATAATTCCATTTCTTCTTTATCAAATACCATGGCAAATAAGTAACAAACAAAATTTTTTATAAACACAAAAATATTTGAAAACCAAAATATTTATCGTCTGAAAATATGTCAATGTTTTTCACTGTAAAAATATTTCTTTAAAAGTCTGCGTAAGAAAATATAATTTTAATAAAGCAATCTTTTAATTAAAGCACATTGGATTTTTGTAAAGTAAAATTGTTTTTTTTTGGGGGGGGGGAGTCGAATAAATAAATAATTTAAATGAAACATTTTTCGAAGTAAACAACATTGAAAATATAATTATAATTTTAAAAAAAAATAAAGAAACAACAATTTCGCACAAATTAATAATTTAAGTGAAATATTTTTCGGATTAAAGCAACATTGAATGGTCAACAACAAATTAATAATTTAAATTAAACTTTTTTCGAATTTAAACAACACTGGATTATTTTCAGATAAAGTTTTCGAAGAATTTCACAAAAAAGTATGAGTTATCGTACCCTGTTCTTTGATCGAGAAAGGCCAAACAAATGGCCGCCGTCCGTATACTGCAGAAGTGCCGAAATAACGATAAGAATTGTATTTTGATTGTTAATCGGTTCTCTTAAAAAGAAAAAAAATAATAATCAACTACTGAAGCTTACTTCTCTTTCGTTTTGCTCAGAAAAATGTCGTTAACAATTGTTTTAGTTTTGTTTGTTTCTTTTTAATATTAGTATTTTCCTTTTTCAATTATTTGCGATAATTAAATATTGCTACACGCTTCATATTTGATTTTCCAGATAGGGTAATAATCCGCAACAATCATCGGTGGGATATTAAACGAGAAAAGAAAATTTGTTGGTCGTCATCAAGTTGCTTGGCTCGACTCTTAGTCGATCAGGCTTTAATTTGTTTGTTTGTTTGTTTGTTTTTTGTTTTGTTTTTTTTATTTATTTTGTGTGAACGATGAGGAGTTTTCTATTTCACTGGGAATTAGAGATAGAGACGAATAATAGTTTATTTTTCATTCCTGTTATTGAATATTCGCATCTGATTGATAATCAACACAAAATTTAGATTCCAATTCAGATATTTCAAATGAGAAAGCAATTATTTTCACATTGATTTTTTTCTCGTGCAAAAATCATAGAAACAACAGATTTTCGTTCATTTTTAAACATTGCAGAAGTTGTTTTCTTTTTCACTGATTAAAAAAAAAATTAATATTAAAAATTAAATAACCAAATCGACAATTCTTTCGAGTAAACAATGAATGTCTATAGTACGCCATTTTGAATAGTGCATGATGGGAAATAGATACCAGCCTGGTCCAAAATAAACGGTCATTGTACTGTCATAGTAGACGTAAGTTTAGGTTTCAACCTCGACAATCAGTCCAACAAAAACTTGACCCTTTTTGCTGTCAGAGCGATAAAAAAATGTTCGGTGTAGCCTTAGCAGGTCCACCCTCCAAGGCCTTGCCTCCCAGTTTTCGGGAGGAGCAAGTTTATCGCTTGTTGTCCAGGGCACTTTCATCAGATAAAGCCGATGGGACTACTCAGACTTATTTCTGCAGAGCCAGAGTGCCTCTCCTCTTGTATTGTTTTTTATTCTTTTATTCTTAAATATGGTAAATTTTCAGATTAGGTCCACCTCCACAATTTTCTTGTAAATGACGATTTAAAAGGTTTTCGACTATGCTGAATACGAAAATCGCGTTGGAATTTTGCCAAAATTAGTAGTTATCGAGATATAAAATGTTGTATTATGCATTGTATTCTTTGACGGCCATCTTTTTTACGCGCGTGCGCGCACCATAAACAAATCTACTCATCTATGACTGACACTGCACGCGCGTAAAAAAGATGGCCGTCAAAGAATACAATGCATAATACAACTTTTTATATCTCGATAACTAATTATTTCTGCAAAGTTTCAATGCGATTTTCATATTCAGCATAGTCGAAAACCAATAAAAGGTGTCATTTAAAAGAAAATTGATTAGGTGGACCTAATCTAAAAAAAAATACCTTAAATATTTTTGTTTCTGGATATCACCCGTTATCAGCATGGCTACACTTCTTGGCAAGAGATCAAACTTACGACTACACATTCGGCAGTCTAGCATTTTACTACTGAGCCACGAGAACTTGTCAGATTGTCATGAACGATTTTAGTTTCTGCTTTTTAAATAAGAAATAACAACTATTGGTTGTTATTTCTTATCGATATAAGAAGGTGCTTGTTTGTACCTGATTTTTTAATAAATAAAAAAAAAACAAATAAATAATACGCCCCGTTAAAAAAAGAGGGCGAAGCAAACACGAAGGGGAGGTAACCCTTCACCGTTTAGTAAAGCGAAAATAAAATAAAGAAACCCATGGATAAACTTTTAATAAAATAGAATTATAATTTAAAAAAAAAAAAATAAAGAAACAAATGGATAAACTTTTAATAAAATATAATTATATTTAAAAAAAAAAAAAAAAAAAAAGAAAGACACCCATGGATAAATTTTTAATAAAATATAATTATAATTTAAAAAAAAATAAAGACACCCATGGATAAATTTTTAATAAAATATAATTATAATTAAAAAAAAATAAAGAAAGAAACCCATGGATAAACTTTTAATAAAATATAATTATAATTTTAAAAAAATAAAGAACCCCATGGATAAACTTTTAATAAAATATAATTATAATTTTAAAAAAAGAAACATGGATAAACTTTTAATAAAATATAATTATAATTTTAAAAAAGGAAACATGGATAAACTTTTAATAAAATATAATTATAATTTAAAAAAAAAAAGAAACATGGATAAACTTTATTAAAATATAATTATAATTTAATAAAAAGAAACATGGATAAACTTTTAATAAAATATAATTATAATTTAAAAAAAAAGAAACATGAATAAACTTTTAATAAAATAAATATTTAATGAATAATATATGTGTGTGTGTGTGTGTGTGTGTGTGTGTGTGTGTGTGTGTGTGTGTGTACACGCTTAATTACAGGAAATGGAATTAAGAAAGGAAATAATAAAAAATTAGAATAAGCTGTTATCAAAAAAAGGAAATATGACCACTAACAGTAATAATATTTAACCTCTAGTTAAAGAGAAAATGCATAGGGAGTTAAAATATTTGCAAATTACGATTTACAACATTTATTGTTCGCATACAAAGAACTCAAGATAAAGAGAAAGATAGTTCCCTTATTCAATGGACTTTCAAAATTTTTGCTTTTTTTCGTCGGAGGAAAAGAGTTACCGCGATTAATTTTTTTTTTTTTTTTTTTTTTTTATTCAATTTTCACCCCAAACAAGGCACAGTGCCACTTTGAAGCAGGGGGCTACTATTAGGGAATTAATTAGCGGGGTCATTATGAATGGAGAAGAGTAGAAAGATGTTTGTTAACATTACACTTAAACTTCTGCATATCATTGCAGTTGGGAAAGCAGAATCCCGGAAGGGAGTTCCAAAGACCCGCAGTTCTGGGGAAGAAACTATTGGAGTAAAAGGCTTTCTTGCACCTAGGGATCTCTACTGTAAAGGGATGAGACTTAGTAGCTTGTCGGGTTTGTCGGGGGTAGTTACGTCGGGGAGGTACAAGTGTTTGCAGTTCGTCAGAGCATTCACCATTAAAGTATTTGTAGAACAGGCAGAGGGATGCAACATCTCGTCGATGGGACAGAGGTTGAAGCCTAGATGACAGTTCAGGACCTATCAGGTTGGCGACTCTTTTTTGAACCCTGTCCAGGAGCGAGAGACAAGCAGCAGATGCACCAGCCCAGATGTGACAACAGTACTCCATACATGGGCGAATGGTTGCCTTATAGAGGTATAGGATACTGGCAGGCGTAAGTAGTTTTCTAGCACGGTAGAGGGAGCCAACCTTCCTTGCAGCAGCCTTGGCAATGCTCTCAATGTATCTATTCCAGTTCATATTCCCTGTAAACGTTAGGCCGAGGAGTTTAAAAGAAGTATTTTCAGGCAATGTGTTATTGGCCATTACTATTCCTGGTAGAGAAGGTTTCTTGTAGTTATTGAAGGAAACAAGCTTAGTCTTAGCAGCATTGAATGTGACCAACCATTTTTGTCCCCATTCCACTACGGATTGGAGGTCGTCCTCTAGTGTTTCTGCCATTGCCTTGGATATGTGTTCATTTGTTTTCCCCTCATATCTGTTATAGAGAGTGGTGTCATCGGCAAATATACCCATCTCCGAAACAATATTATCAGGGAGGTCGTTTATGAATATCAGGAATAATAGAGGTCCAAGGATAGACCCCTGAGGTACTCCCGCATTTATGTCATATTGTTTGGATGTATGTCCGTCAAGGACAACTTTGATTTTTCTATTACTTAAGAAGGATTTAATTACATTATGAATTCTTCCAGTGATTCCATATGATCTAATTTTCCTTAGAAGACCATCGTGCCATACCCTGGCAAAAGCCTTAGATATATCAAGGGCTACCGCTCTACCCTCCCCTGTTTTATCCAATGAACGGTATATACGTTCAGAAACTACAGTTTTATATGTACTAGCTATAAATTTGCTGGTTAGCACAAAAATTGGAAACTTCAAAGATTGGAAGAAAATAATGTTTCGATAGATTATGTAAAAAATGTTGTTGTTACTGCTACACGAGTAATCAATATAATTATTATTACCAATTATGGTTAGTATCGCAGGTACTAACCTTTTTATTTTTATTTCTAATACTTATTTTTATCACGATTATAATTATTTTTCATATCTAATATTTATTATTTTATCACAATTTTAATTAATAATGAGATCTCATCATTGATTTTTTTTTTTAATTAATTAAATATATTTTGAGGTTGTTATTATTAATTAAGGTTTCTGATGTAAAAAAAAAAAAGTAAAGAAAGAGGAGGAGGAGAAGAAGAAGGAGGAGTGGGAAGAGTGGGAGAAAGGAAAAAATAAAAAGGAATGTTTTAAAATATCTCCAATATTATTATTGATAGTGTATTTTTCTTCTTTTTTCTTTTTTTTATAATCTTTTTAATAATGTCTGTAGTGATAGTAGTGGCGTGGCGGTGAGATGCGAGATGGCAACGTAAATGGTTCATTTTTGACGAGGACAAATCTGAGTTAATTCAAATTCATTTTTATAACCGAGTAATTGAGATTGATAATAGGATAGTGTGTGTGTGTGTGTGTGTGTGTGTGTGTGTGTGTGTGTGTGTGTGTTATTTATTTTGTGTGTCACGCTTACATCCGAGTGACTGTCGATTAATTGTTATGGACTTCCATTTCTTGTAATGAATAATTTTATCAAGAATTCTTTGTAAGTTTTGGTTTCGATTATAGCTGATGACACTCAAGTCATTAATTTTTTTTTATAATTTTACCAAGAATTCTTCATAAGTTTTGGTTTCGGTTTTGATTCAAGCTGATGCACCCAAGTTATATATATATATATATATATATATATATATATATATATATATATATATATATATATATATATATATATATATATTGAAATCGCAACATTATAATATATAAAATCGATAGAATATTAACTCTATAATAATACAGGGTGACCCAAAAAAAACAAAAGCTAAATGGAGGCCATCTAGAGCATATGCTGTAGAACGGAGAAAAAAAAGGCCAAAGACCCTAGTGTTTTGATGTGATGTTTTGAATATAATAAACTAGTTATGACCAAAGTTTCATTTCATTCGGACAAAACACTAAGAAACAGGGCCTAATTAGAATTGGGGCCCGTTTTGGGAAGGGGGAGGGGTCACCCTGTACACATATATGAAATCTGCAAGATTTAAAATATCATATTTAAGAATACTTTACGACCGGGCTACGCTGGGCGTCCCTGCTAGCTCAGATAAATACTTCTGTAGTTTTAACAAAAGAGCTACAATAATATCTGAGTGTTTCCATTTACACTGAACATCCACAGAATGCCAACATCAATATATTACATATGAATGAGTCCCCTGTGGAATTTCCACAGGTCTCGCTAGTTGAGATTAATTTTGTAGCCCCTTTTCTATCTATGGAAACTCATCAAGGGCCGTAAATGACCAATTTTTCGTTGATTCTCTCTCCTATGATCTTGAGCACGTGGTGCAAGGGGGAAAGAGATGACTGGTTACTTTTAACGCATCTAAAACCAAGCTTCTATCTTTACATCATCAACGTTCTGATCCCATCTGACATCAATTGAAATGAATGGCTCTCGTCTGTGGGAGGCTTCATGTTTTGACAAACTTCTAGGCTTTACTCTTTACTCCTGATCTTAAATGGAACACGTACATTGAATCTGTTGCCAAGGTCGCTGGAAAAATGATAGGATCCTTCTGTCGCTCCATGAGACATCTCACTGCGGATGCAATTCTCTACCTATATAAAACCCAGGTACGTCCAAGGGTTGAGTACTGTTGACGCTATTTTTATGGCAGGTGCTCGTCTGAGCTCCAATCTATGTCCCCCTTTCGCCAAACTTTCACAAAAACACTCGTCTAACTGAAACCACTGTCAATAATTTCCTCAACGCTGTATCTGTGCCTAAATCTTAACGTAGATTCCATGGATAAAGCGTCTTTCTTAGAACCGCGCACCTGTAAAACTCTCTTCCATTTCCCTGCTTTCCAGCTGACTACCATTTGGTCGTCTTCAAGTCCAATGTAAACAAATTCTTGATGAACCATCCCCTGAAGTAATCCAATTTACCAAATTTCCACTACTAACGATTACTTAGATATTATCCCATTGATTACTGTACACTCATTAACTCTTTTCCTCGAATGGCCTCCGGACCTTGATAAGTGGTGACTCCTATGTAAAAAAAAAAAAAAAAAAAAAAACAATCAACAGTAGATTCTTAGAAATGAATGTTTCTGCTTAGAGCACAATTAAACCATGATAATTGACTTTTAAATTTCAAGCTTAAATTCAAGCCATTATGTAAAAATAATTTTATAAAATCAACAATAAGTTCTCTACAGTGCAATGTAGACTACAGTGTATTTTGGGATAAGTCACTGCGAGGAGGCATATGAAGCATTCTGCCGGTCCCCAACTAGGGCAGATAATCAATCCATTTGGTTGAAAAAATGAACGATTTTATCGATTTTGATGACAATAAAATATTGGACGGGGGAACATTCGTTGATCCTAATTCAATCCCAGGAAATTTCGGGTCTCCCTGCTAGAGTATATGTGTGTGTGTGTGTGTGTGTGTGTGTGTGTGTGTGTGTGTGTGTGTGTGTGTGTGTTTAAATGTATTTTAACATTAAATTTCACTATTCCACGAAGTTAGCAGTTTAATGACAAGTTTGAAATTACATTTCTCTATTATGTTCATTTATGGGTGGTGATTAACATGCCGTTAATTTGATTACGAAACTAAGCACCTTAAATATGGCTTCGTTTAATTAGAGTGACGGAACTTGCAACGGAAGTCATATAACCCCTTTCCAACCTCCTAAATAAAGCCTCGTGGATTGGGAAGTATTCGTCAACATCTACTTTTCATTTTTCAGAAAATCGTCAAATTGCTCCGTCAAGTCTAACTTGCAGATTTGGATTGCAGGAAAGTATCCAAAGAAATTTTCTAATCTGACTTATTGCTGACAAAGGAGTTTTCTTCTCCCCCCCCCCCAACCGTTTTTTTTTTTGTTTTTGTTTTTTTTCGTCAATCAATTCATCAGCGCAGATTTTCATATCGCGGGTAATAAAACAGAAACTGTCATGATTACTTTAACTCAAAGACTTAAAGACTTTACCGGTCTTTTATTGTTGCTGTTTTCAATAGTCCATAGCCCCCTATATCATTATCCACCCTCTCTCTCTCTCTCTCTCTCTCTCTCTCTCTCTCTCTC
Source organism: Euprymna scolopes (assembly GCF_053919585.1). Taxonomy (NCBI): domain Eukaryota; kingdom Metazoa; phylum Mollusca; class Cephalopoda; order Sepiida; family Sepiolidae; genus Euprymna; species Euprymna scolopes. The sequence continues at coordinate 23,897,065 of NC_136493.1, forward strand.
TCTCTCTCGTTGTAATAATGCCAATCTCCCAGGCAATACCTCCTCCTCCTTTTCTTAGGTGAATTGCGGTGTGTCTGTTCTAGTGTCGTTATTCTTTCTTATTAAAGATTTCTTTCTTCCTTTGACGTGTGAGAGGGGGGTTAGCAGTGTAGTATTTTTTCTATTGTAATGACACCGTCGTCTAAGGCAGAGATTCTCAACCAGGGG
>NC_136493.1:23902271-23947271 GCF_053919585.1 Euprymna scolopes
TTACAATTTATTCCGTTAAGTATGTTGACATTCGCAATTCTTGCCAGCACTGTTTCGTAGCACAAAAGCATTCATTTAAATATTATATGGATCTATTCTGCCCTTAACTCCTTTTTCGGATTTAGTAATCATATGCTTTTATTTTCTTTTAATGGATTGATAGGTGCTATTTCTTCTGAGGAGTTAAGTGCAGAATAGATTCATTGATTGATATGATAATTAACTGAATGATTTTGCGATTCATTTCTTAGAGTCTCATACAGTCAATATCTGCAACAGAGAGATAAAACTTTCAGGTAATGAATATATAAGTTCAGTCATCATTAGAATGCAATTTGCAAGGCTCTCTTATCGCAGGTTAATATTATCAAAGGTGAAACATCCAATGGGTTAAACGAGGTTTGTACAAAAGTTCTCAATACCCAAGTAGAGCAAAATATACTTTTTATTTATTTTTTACATAAAACATTAAGGACTGGCTTCAAGTAAGACTTCCGGTTTATTGTCGCATAAAGATATATTTTTAGATTGAAACAGTAGATTTATTGTAGCGACTATATATATATATTTCAGTGTGAATATGTTGCTTTTTTTTTCAATTATATTTCACATTTTATTTATACCAATCCTTTATGAAACTCGATGTAATTACAGAGCATAATTGATACGGCATAATCGCGTTGACACACCGGTTCTCATCAGATGACTTGAGTTAAGCAACGTTGAGCCTAGTTAGTACCAGATGGGTGACCATTTTGGAATTCTGGGTGTTGTATGTGCTCTCCGCTTATCTCGGCATTTGTTCCCAGTCTTCCTGTACATACATTTCACTTGCCACTGGTATTTTACAATGTCGACTCAGAAGAGGTGTGGTTGGAGATTGTACACCTCCTGCCACAAAAATTTTACGCGTAGGCACACCTTCAAAGACTATGTATGTATGTATGTATGTATGTATGTATGTATGTATGTATGCCTGAAACTTTCGACAGATGCGACGAATTTTCATGAGATGTATAATTTTGAAGCTCGGCCTCTCGGACGGCAAATATCGAAACACACACACACACTAACGCACACACATAAACATCCAGTTCAGCAGCAAGTCCTGGGGACATCAACCTGAAAGAACATTTGGAAATGACTTATGTACCATACATTACGACCATGTAATCCCTAGAGCCATCTACACACAAACACACTCACACGCACACAGATATATATACTTTTTATTTACTTTTTACATAAATATTTAGGTATCGCTACACAGTTATAAGTATGTTTCAGTCAACTAATAATAAATAACTAGAGACCTCGCCGGAAAATGTTGCTTTTACAAAAAACAAATCCTTACATTTTTCTGTAAATACACATATTTTTTTTAAAAATGTGACTATATATATATATATATATATATATATATATATATTTTAAATCAGTTTTCGACTATATTTATTATATATTTTTAAAAATATTTTTTAAAATCAGTTTTCGACTATATTTATTATATATTTTAAAAAATATTTTTTTAAATCAGTTTTCGACTATATTTATTATATATTTTTAAAAATATTTTTTAAAATCAGTTTTCGACTATATTTATTATATATTTTTAAAAATATTTTTTTAAATCAGTTTTCGACTATATTTATTATATATTTTTAAAAATATTTTTTTAAATCAGTTTTCGACTATATTTATTATATATTTTTAAAAATATTTTTTAAAATCAGTTTTCGACTATATTTATTATATATTTTTAAAAATATTTTTTAAAATCAGTTTTCGACTATATTTATTATATATTTTTAAAAATGATTTTTAAATCAGTTTTCGACTATATTTATTATATATTTTTTAAAATATTTTTTAAATCAATTTTCGACTATATTTATTATATATTTTAAAAAATATTTTTTAAATCTGTTTTCGACTATATTTATTATATATTTTTAAAAATATTTTGGACTTTCAGTTTTTAATTATTTCTGTAAAAATCAGTTTAATCATACTATTAAGTTTTGACCTACATTTTCGGAGGGCTCATTAAATTAACTAACACCGTTTACTTCATAGGAGCTTTTAAACCGGAATCGGTGAATACTCGAAACTCTTGCAGTTATATAATTTTTATTCTATACAAAAATACAAAACAAAAAATTAGGTACAATGCATCTCAAAAACGGGGGTGGGGGAGTTACGGTCATGGACGTTACTGTACCTTTTGTTGATCTATGCTAGTCCTAACTAGGGTTATCTTTCATCACAATACCGCGAACACACCAGGTTTTATCCAGTTTAAGATTCCTTGAATCAAACCGTTTTTGTTGGGTTTTTTTTTTTTGTTTTGTTTTGCTTTTTTGTTGTTGTTGTTGTTGTTTGGGAGTGTAGAGGCGAGGGGTATTTTAGCTGTGCCCGTTTTTTTTTTTTATTTATTTTTTTTTTTTTATCGAAATTCAATCTAAACTTTCCAGGAAATGTGTTCTGGTTTTTGGTTCTGCATTGGACACCAAACAGAAAAGGGCAAAATAAATAAGTTGTCGGTTCCATAATTGAATGGATCATCGTGAAAATCAAGAATGGCATCCATATGAGTTATACAAACAAAATAAAAACAAGGAAATAAAAAAAGAATGAAGGCTTATAATTAGGCACAGCCAAAACGGAAGGAGGGATTAAGTATTATTTGACGGAGTCTCTCTTTAGAAATCTACCAAAATCAAATAATCAATACGAAAATTTTACCGACTATTAAATGAAGAATTTCTTCGTAATCGATATATATATATATATATATATATATATATATATATATATATATATATATATATATATATATATATATATATATATATATATTCTTGCAAACCACCTCTTCTTTATTCGTGGTTACAAATATGCTTTAAATAATGAGCCGAAACTAAACGAAATATATTGTATTGTGGGGACGGCGAGTATTATAGATAACACAAACAAAAAACAACTGCGCACGTATCAGATTTTAAGGTTGAAAATCCGAATTTTGAATGTGTTTAATTTTTTATCCATTGTGTTTTGAAGTGTGAAATTCGTTGAAGATGTTAATAATAATTACACTTTCAGATTGGAAAAAAAAAATTTTCATTATTTTCACGAAAAATACTACTTTTAAATCTTTGAAAAATAAATTAATATTGCTAATACACCCTTAGATAGGAAATACTTTGAAGAATCGATACAAGAAAAAGTATCGATAAATAAGTGCGCATTTTGCTAAAAATACGATCATTTCTTTCGGCAATTTGTCGTTACGTGATATTTCCTTACCTATGTTAGACCATAAAGGCCTGCAAACAGTTGTTCGTATTTACAAACAGTTATTATCTCCCCCTTTTCCTTTTTGCTGTGACTTGCGCTTGGCGTAGTTTAAAGTGTGGGGGACTTGCATCTACCACACTCTCTCGTCCAGAAACACTTGGTCCTGATGGCAAGACAAGGTCAAGACGACCAAGTGTGATACTAGATGCAGGAGTTGTGTCCAACACATACGGCGCCTAGCATTCCCAAAATGGTCACCCATCTGGTACTGGCCAGCTTCATCGTGGTTTTACTTCGAGGGTTATGTTAGCAACAAATATGTATCGCTTACGAAAAAATAAATTAAACCCTTATAAAGTTAATTCTTAACTTAATCAAACGTAAAAAAAATACATGGAAATTTACAAGACTAAATGACTTCATTTATTCATGTAAAGGCTACCGTAGTTTCTTTTAAACTATCATTAAATTTTGGATTTTTAATTTCGCCACGCGAAATCTATACAGTGAGATAAAGGATGGAATTATTTGAAATTCAGGTACTTATGTTTTAATAGTTTTGCATATTCTTATAGCATATCATCCTAAATTTTATTTAGACAAAAATGAATTAATTGATTCAAGAACCTTTTCAAAAAATATATAAATGTGTTATCCATCGAGACAAAAATGGCGATGAATGGTGGTTATTTTTTTTGGGGGGGGGGGGTAAATTTTAAATTCTATTAAAAATAGTAGAAAAAGTTTTATATTATTCTGCTTTCCATATGGCAAAATTCAGCCTTTTATCTTTATGAGGAAAAAAACTGCACAAGAATAGTGGATTGTAATAGATTTTTATTCGTTTGAAAGAAAAAAACAACTTCGTTTTTCTTCCATTTTTTTTTTTTTTTTTTTTTTTTTTTTGCCGTGCCTACTTATAGTAAAAGAATGTAGAAAATGCAAGATAGTTGGCGGCAGTTGGTCGCATGTAAGTGATGTTAAATTAGATGTTGATTAAATTATAAAACTGTAAATCTTGCTTGTTTTATTGCTTACTTACATCTTGTCTTTGACGATCGGGCGATTCTATCTTTAAAAATACGTCATGACAGGTGAATATATATGTGTGTGTGTGTGTGTGTGTGTGTGTGTGTGTAACTTGAGTTCCTTCAACTATAATCGAAACCAAAACTTATAAAGAATTCTTGGTAAAATTATTTATTACAAGAAATGGAAGTACATAACAATTAAACGACAGTCACTTGGATGTAAGCGTGACACAGAAAATATATAAATAACACACACGCTATCGTACTGATAAATAGATGATGATGATGATGATGATGATTATTATTTTTTTTTTTTTGCATAGAAATCTAAACAAAGAAGCCAGTCGGGAAATTTGTTATATATATATTTATATTTTGTTTATATAGGCATTACCACTTATCAAGGCCCAGAGGCCACTAGAGGATAAGTGTTGAAAAGTGCAGTAGTCAATTGCCAGTTAGAATGTAAGATGATACTATTTAGGACCGTGTCTAACAGGGGACAGTGGGGAGTTGAGCAGCGAACTGCGTCTCACCAACTGTCTACGTAACGGCTCGCTATTTCAAAATGCCCCTCTCTTTTAACGCATGATCTGGATTCTCCAACCAGAGCCCTTGATGTCTCATCGCTTCGCTTCGCTATCTAACGCCTGCATCTCACTGTAAAATGGCGCCAACTGAAAAAGTAATAAATATGCAATTAATTTTTGTATATCTTTGTAACTTGCGCAAACGATTGCAAAACGAAACGTACGATGCAATACAGTGAGGCTATCGCGGCCAAATCTTTGAACACAAAAATCTATAACTATAAACGATCTGAGTTATGGGCGTTAGACTTGAAAGGGGATTTTCTTCGGAAGGATTGTCTATATTTTAATGCCGTTGTTCTCCCGTACCTCCATCAGCTGATGTAGTTATCTGCACTTTGCACGGGGCCGTCTTGTCGGTATGGATTCTCACAAGTCACTCCATATATAAAAATCAGAACCACTAATCTTTGAATAAACTTGGATCCTTATAAGAGTAAAACTCCGAAAGCCTTGCTGGCTTACTTGCTTGCACATTGAATGTATTACGTGGTGGGTGGAAGGGCGAATGCAATGTGAAGTGGTAGAAAGAGGGATAATTAAAGACTTGGCCAGAGATAGGGCGGTTTAGAAGTCAATTTCTAGAAGCCACCAAGATCATCCAAGCATGTATAACGAACATTAACTCATTCTTGTTGTTGGTATTGGTATTGGTGGTGGTGGTGGTGGTGGTATTATTATTATTATTATTATTATTATTATTATTATTATTATTATTGTTGTTGTTATTGTTGTTGTTGTTGTAATCTTCATTGTTATTATTATTATTGTTATTATTTTTGTTATTATTATTTTTGTTATTGTTGTTGTTGTTGTTGCTGTTGTTGAGGAGGAGGAGGAGGAGGAGGATTCATTGAAATCTTGTCTAATGAGAGAATGTCAGGATTATTGGAATTGGGAATTGAAAAAAAATCAGAATTTGAGGGGGGGGTATCAGAATCTAAAAAGTTGTGTCTATTTTCTGATGCCAAAAATGATTTTTTTTTTTAAATTGTTTTTATTTTGTTTGTTTTTTATTTAAAATTTAATTTTCCATTGCTGGTCCTAATGACGAAATGAAAAAAAAAATTACTATTTATTGATTTTAAACTAACAATGAAACTAAAATCGAAAAATCAACATCTCAAGTGTATTCTTGATAATACGAAAATCAAAAACAATAAAAAAACATAATTCTATAACTAAATATTTAGAGAGTTTAAAAGGAATCGGTAATTGTATCAGAATCAGGAAAACGCCAGTAATTTGTACATTAGCAAAGTAGTAATATTACTAAAAAAAAAAAAAACTCCACAGATGCCCACTCCCCATATTTATCTTACCCTTGGCCACCCTTAAATGTTGTTTCTATCATGAAGGACGCGATCCATCCTCAGATTCTACCTCGATCATTTTATTTTTCATGTTCCCAATTCCATTTAAAGACCAACCCTCTTTTTGCAGTTGATCTGAAAATAGTGAACTGTCTAACATTTAGAAAAAGTTCTGGGAGGGCCTTACTAATCTTCCCCCATTATAATTTTGGTACTTATACATATTTTGACCTGGATTTCTGTGACGTTGGCTCTGGCTCGACCGGTAGCTGACGAGGAGCGCCGAAACAAGCCGAGTAAAATAAAAGACGCTGAGAAACATAATTAACAACGTTTATTTATCGCATACGAATTACAAAAATAAAATTAAAAAAAAAAAAACACCTTAAGTTTAATAGATATTTTCATTATTTTTTTTAACTTTCAGGAATTTTTAGCCAAAATAAGTGAAAGTTTATACTATTTACGTTTTTTTAATGTTTTTTTTTTCAAGAAAAGTTTCAATATTATTTTAAAGTTTTTGTGTTTTTTTTTATTTTTGTTTCAAGAAAACTTGCAACAACAAAAGCTTACCTTACTTAATTAAGTTTGATAAATATTTTTATTAATTTTTTTTCACTTTAAAAAATTTGTTGCAAAAATATGTGAATGTTCTTGTTAAAATTTATACTGTTTATGTTTGTTTTTTATTTAAAGTCAAATGATTTAAAAAATCAAAAGTAAAAATACCTCCTTCTTCCCCTCCAAACATTTTAATACTTTTCTTTTTACAAAAAAAAAAAACAAAAAAAAAATCGACAAGTTCTGCTGTTGTTGTCGTTGTTGTTTGTTTGTTTGTTTGTTCGTCTGTTTGTCTGTTTGTTTCTTTGTTTGTTTGTTTTATTTTTTGGGGGTTTTTTTTTTTTTCCTCTACCGTTTTAACATTTGATCAGCGATCGGCTTGTTCCGGTGGTTCTTGTAAGCTGCCGATCGGACCCGAGCCAATGTCACGGAAACCCGGGTCAAAAGATGTATGAGTACCATAATTGTGTTTGGTTCTTTATTTTTCATTCTTTTGGATGCTTGTAGATATCCTCACTCTGCATCAAATCTTAATAAGCATCAGTTTTTGTAAAGTAAAATAAAATTAAAAAAAACTATTATAAGTCACATTTTAATAAATGTAACTTATAATAGTTTTTTTTATATATATAATAGTAATAATAATAATAATAAAAATAATAATAATAATAATAATAATAATAACTTCTAAAATAAACACGCAACAAACAAACAAATGCTGAATTCTTTTATCTTCTATAATATAGAGCTTACCTGTTTGTTTAAATGTATGTATGTATGTATGTATGTATGCCTAAAACTTTCGACAGAACTGACGGAGTTTCACGAGATTGGTTTCATTTTGAAGACCGACTCTTCGTACGAAAAATATCCAAAAATTGGCTAAAATCATTAATTCCTTCGCCCTCAACTGGGCACTTTTCTACAGAGAGGGATCGCTTTTTTCGCCGATATTTTCGAAAGTCACCCTCTCTTTTCGATTTTCGATTAACTAGCCTTAATTTAAAAGTACGTCATCCGGTTTGGCGATGGGCTCAACAGCAAAGACGGCACGTTTGTTTTTTTGGAGTTTTTTTTACGTTCTTTTCCTCCTCCGCGGTACGGGTTCGAGCCTGGAAAAATGGTTACCTTATTTTATCGCTCCAGAAAGTATCTAATCCCCAATGAAATCCTCTACCTGCATGAGAGCCAAATATGTCCTAAAATGGAGTCCTGTTGCCACCTCTGGGCAGGTGCTGCTTAGAGCATTCTATTCTGTCTTGACAGAGTTCAAAACTGTTTTCAAAACCTAGTAAGTGATGCTGGTTTTTCCCCCTGCCACCTCTTTCCACAGAAGAAACTTTGCTAGCCTGTCTCTGCTCTATCGTTATTTTCATCTGAGCTTCACCCTATGGTCCCCACCCCCATTGCCAAAATTTCATTAAAAATACTCGTTTACCTACAACCACTATCAACATTTTTTCCCCACTCACTATTTGCGCCTAAATCTAAACACAAGTTCCATGAACAAAGCTTCTTTCCTAAAACTGCCCGCCTATTGAACTCTGCTTTGCTGGTCTGCTTTCCAGCTGACTAAAATATTGCCACCTTCAAGTCTAATCTTAACAAGTTCTTGTTGAGCCCCCCCCCCAAAAAAAATCCATTTCTACCCCATTTCTGTCACTAACTGTTAATACGCAGTTGTCTCAGTGACTACCGTGCACTCATTAACTTTTATCCTCGAGTGGCTTTCGGGCTTTGATAAGTGGTAACTCCCAAGTCAAAAAAAAAAAGTTCACATGGAGTGAATGCGGTATTTTGGTGAAAAAGTCTAGTTTAGTGTAGGCAAAAGTTTTTGTTGTCAAAAAGAATGACAATCTCCCCACCCCACACCCAATAAAAAGAAAAACAGGACTACGTTACATAAAATTATTATTTTTATTTGTCTAAACAAATTGGCAAAATACCGAAAACTATCAAATATACGAGCATATCAAGAAAAACAATAAAATCTATTTCCAAACAAATAAAATGATTTATTGCCCAATTGTGGCCAACCTTATTGCATTAAAACACAATAAATTGGATATAATGAAATATATTACATTTATTAAAAATTAATTGTACATAAAAAAAAGAAAGAAAATGGCCAATTACCGTTTTATGTGAGAGATGAAGTGCTTGCGTTCTGCTATGGGATAAAAAAAAACATTGATGCGAAGAACAAAAACATAAAATTGTAAGAATTAAGAGAATTGTCAGAAAGCTCTTAGAAGCATCATTATTAAAAATTACAAAGTTTGAATAAAATTTTTAAAACCACGTTACAATGCGAATATTTTATTAAAACACATTTTTAACATGAAATGTGTCTTATTAATTTCGGAGAATAAAATATCCATCATTATTGTAAAAGGTAAGAGTTTATTTTGTTTCTATAAATATAAAAGCGAAAATGTATGTATGTATGTATGTATGTATGTATGTATGTGTGTCAGGTCATGTCATATGCTACTGGTGCCATGTAACCCAGTACTACCTGCCTCATGGTCGGGTCACCGGCGACTAAACTGGCTCCCCCACCAGACTTGTTTGGTGAGGAGGGCGGCTAGTCTCCCTGAAGGATTAGAAACAAGACCTTCCAAAGGGCGAATGAACTCTTTTTTCTGGGTCAACGGCCAACTAGCACCGTGTATATTTGTGTGTGTGTGTGTGTATATGTGTGTGTGTATATGTGTATTGGGGTAGAGAGGGCTCCCGCAAGCCGTGGTGAAGGCAACCTTTCTAGGAGAAGCAAATCTCTGATTTAAAAAACCATAAAGCGGAAGACCAGTACCCGCGTTAAGCTGGTCTACAGTTTAATTTGTTGCTGGCTATCTTGCTCTTGCTTGTTGCTGGATCTCAACATTTTGAACCGAGAGAGAGAGACTTAGCTGTCGTACGAAGCTAAGACTCTGTAACATCATATTTGTATAGATACTCACTCAGACATTTGGGCTCATGTATTTTAAATGTCTTAGGGAGTGGCACTCGTCTGACAAGACGTTGCAATCATCATCATGTATGTATGTGTGTTCGCTTTTTCTGTATGTCTACAAAAGGCTTTTTTCAGAGAAGCGGTCGGTCGCTTCATAACTTTTTATATCACATATAAATCGTAATATCTCGCAGTTAACAACGAAGCTCGCCTGTCTATTTAATTTGCTCGATTTCGGGAAGATAAATATTCAACATATTGTCGCTCGCCGCATGTGGGTTAGTCTTTGTCCTATAACATCTTGGGAAAATAAAAATTTTAAAAAAAGCGTTCCGCAGTAAATGAATACTATCCCGCAGTCAAACTTGACCTCATTAACTCATTGAAACGGGCACCTGCCAAATCCAAGTAATTAAATAAATTCAAACGTGCTTCCGTTAGCATCTCGCGGTGGGGCAATGGTTAACGTCGCACGTTTTTTTTTTTTTTTTTTTTTTCACACTTTAATTTACAACTTTGCCTCAAGCCTTCGGGTCCGATCCTCATACTTACTTTTTTTTAACCCCCACCCCCACCCCCGGAGTTTCCACACACACCTCCAAACACCCGGGCAACGCCGGGTACCCCTCGCTAGTTTGTTTATAAAGAAAACGTCCGTGGTCCGTGTTGTTACATAAAGGCTGCGTTTTTTGCACGCGGTACTATTCTGTTCCTTATCCCACCCCCACCCCCATAATCACGTAGACACATCAGTTCCCGTCAAATCACTGAAGTTAAGCAACATTGAACCTGATCAGTATTAAAATGAGTGACCATTTGAGAATTCCAGGTGCTGTCTGTACTCTTTGCTTATCTCAGCATTGTTTCCAGTCAGTCTTGGATCTCTCCTTGCCACTGAACCCAAGCAGTGCCGATACAGGAGAGATGTGGTTGGAGATTGTGCAACCCTTGCCACACAGTTACACGCACAGCTATCCTTACACGAGTGTCCATTGTTTCTTGAGACTGAACAGAGGCATCGCACTGTTCTTTTCCACAGTACCGCTTAAGGGTTAAGGTCAGGGTCAGGGTCGGAGTTTTGGGGTTGGGATTAGGGTTAGGTGACCGCATGCAAGCTTTTTGCCAATTCTAATAACATTACAGAGAACACGTACCTAAAAAAGAAAAGCTTATCCACAGTGCAGCATGCTAGAACACCAGCACCCAGCTTCAATACAACAACACGGACATTTTATTTTGTAAATTTTCACCGTTACAGAATTCGCGTTTCTTTCGTCCGACTCTTTTTAAGAAGAATCTTTAAAGGATTTCGCTTTCATTTTGATAAAACTATAACTGCAATGAAGATCTCTGCTATTTTCATAAAAAGTGAAAGTGTCTGTCTGTCTGTCTGTCTGTCTGTCTGTGTGCCTGTCTGTCTGTGTACATTTCCCTACGCAATAACTGTCAATTTTCAGTCTACAGACTCAAAATGGGATATACAGGGTACTGAGATTTGGGAAAATATTTGTAATCAGTTTTCGGCCAGAAATTTGGCTGTTAAGGGGTCAAAGTTCAACGATTTGACCTTTTAGAACTCTACTAAACTACTCCGACAATTTTGAGTCTAAACAATTGAAATTTTAGATATAGGTTCCTTGGACATGGATTTAACTTAATAACTTGAGTTGAGCCCAAAACAATAAATTTTAAGGGGTCATAATAGAGGTCAAAGATTTTTTTAAAAAATTGACCTCTGCGGTCTCTATCAAATTACCCGGACAATTTCTGGTCTAAACATTTGAAATTTCATATAAAGGGTATTCAGAGATAGGGCAAGCTTTTTAATCGGTTTGGGTCGAAAATTTGAGCTACCAATATATAAATGTATGTATGTATGTTTGCATGTCTGCCTAAAAATTTCGACGGAGGCGACGGATTTTTACAAGATCAATATCGTTTTGAAGCTCGACCCTTCAGACGACAAATACCGAAAAATTGGCTAAAAACATTAATTTCTTCGCCCTCAACTGGGCACTTTTCTATGGGATGGGATCGCTTTTTTCGCCGCTATTTTCGAAAGTCATCCTCTCTTTTCGATTGTCTAGCTTTAATTTAAACCTACGTCGCTTCCGGTTTGACGATGGTCATAACAGCAAAGACGTCAGGTTTTTTCCCCGTTCTTTTCCTCCTTCGTGGTACGGGTTCGAGCCTACCTTCCTACTACAACTTTTTTTTTTTTTTTTTTTACTCAACGCCCACCTCCAAACACCCGGGCAACGCCGGACACCCATGCTAGTATCTATAAAAGTTAGAATGTGTGTGTGTGTGTGTGTGTGTGTGTGTGTGTGTGTGTGTGTGTGTGTGTGACACAGAAAGAAGACACTTCTCAACCCATATTCTCAACGAATTTAGATCTACGGATTTGAAATTTGATATATTGGGTATTCAGACATGTGAAAAACTTTTTAATCAGTTTTCACCCGAGAAAAGGGCTGCAAAGAGGTCAAAATTGAAAAATTGGTACATGGTGGGGGGTCATCGGATTTTTATCTGTTTGTCAACCGTTTTAATGAATGCGAATGTGTGAATCGTTCACATGACAGCTTCCTTATGTTAAGAATAAGTAGGTTTGAAAACACTTTTCAAAGGCGTGATAAGCTGGCCTGGTGGTTATCGTACTTGACTCACGGTCTTACGGCTTTGGTTTCGGTTTCAGCTCGAGTATTTTATTATTATTTTTTTTTTTTTTTTGCTCACACGGTCGGTGTAATGTAAAATATTCCCTTTAAAAATACTTCCTTTTATCTTTTAGAGACGAAAGACTATGTTTAAGAATTTAAGAATTTAAGAATTTTTAAAGGGAATATTTTACGTTACACCGGCCAGTGTAACGTAAAATATTCCCTTTAAAATATCTTATTCTTATCTATAAGAGAAGAAAGATTATAGTTTAGATCCTCAATCCCAAGTATCAGCTGACGTGACATTGTATACAAACACAGACGGAATTTGATGAACGACATTATCATCATTAATATTTTTTTTATTTTATTTATTTAATTATTTTAGAATTAGTCCACCCGGTAAATTATTCCCCGTAAAATATTATAATCAAGAGAGAATTGATTCAATAATGATACATACGTAATCTGCATAAATTAAAATATCATGTTTAAGCGTATTGTACGACCTGGCAACGCCGGGAAGCCAGCTAGTGAAAATATAATGTTTATGTGTATTTTACGATCGGGCAACGCCGGGCAATGCATGGCGGCCTGCTAGTATTTTCGATAAAAGAAGCGCGCAAGGTGTTACAGACGTTAGCTATACGGCAACAGGCTGGGTGCTAATAGCCGAAAGTCGCCAACGATATCAACACAGCTGTATTTAATCAGGGTTACCATTTAAAGAAAACATGTTTTACTCATAACGTTTAGAAAGGTTGTTTGCGAATACGAAATTGCATTTTTCATGAACAAAAGAGACAATTCAAATATGATTAAATTGAAATTTCTCCACCAACAACATAATTACAACCATTAGCAATTACCGATACGAAAATTGTAAGCGCCATTTGTTTTGTTTTTTGTTTGTTTTTGTTTTTCTAATGGTCGGAAACTGATATTTTAGTTAATGTTATTGAAATAAATTGCAGTCAACAAATGCAAAGTCTGGCGGACGTGAAAGTTGAGATAAAACTTCCTCATTTATTGACTTTTTGTTTTGCTTTGTTTTTCTGTTCTATATTGGGACCCTACGCCAGTAAGTAGAGATTATGTTAACTAGTATATATTGAATCTTTCGATAGCTCGGATAATATCACCTGTGTGAGTTACGTCTACAAGTGAAACGCAGTAGTCTTTCAAATTAGCCTGGTTGACCCTGACCATTAATCAATGTTTGATTCTTCCGCTGACTGGTTCTTTAGTTTTTCCGCCAAGGCGCGCCACTGTCATACTGCTCCCCATGACATCACCAGAGCCCCGTTAGCCAGTTCAGGTTCTACATCAGTCTGCCTGTCATGGATAGCCCTACCAGATTACCGGAGACTATATTCTCATTCTGCCACAACTTAGGTCTGAAATGAGTCTCTCTTTCGTCCGACGGTATATAGCCTAATTGAAGCAAGCCTGGACTGTTGTCAACCGCGTGACTCCACAGCACGAGCGCACGAGCATACGACGACCTACATCCTCTTATATCCAGCAAATTGCACATGACGCCAACTGTGATCCTGAAGATCTGAATCAGCTGATGGAAGACGGGAAAATCTGGAGAGCAAGTAGCCCGGCCAGATAGGTTCATGTTAACTAGTGTGACAATTTGAAATATCTAAATTTATTGGATTTCAAGGAGCCCACAAAATAAGCAAAACAAAAGGGACACATTCGAATCGACACCGGTTGATTTTCGCTGCACGAGGCACCGCTAAATAAACAAATAAGAAAACCGAGTTGTTTGGGGGGGGGGCAGAAAAACGGAAGACAAGTTCATAGGTGGGTAGTTCTAAGAAAGAAGCTTTGTTCATGGAATCTACGTTTAGGTTTAGGTACAAATAAAGAGTGGCGAAAATTATTAATAGTGTTTTCTGCTAGACGGGTGTTCTTGTGAAAGTTTGGTGAGGGGGGACCATAGATTGGAGCTCAGTCGAACACTTGCCATGAAAATAACGATAAAGCAGAGACGAACTCGGAACATCTCTTCTGTGAGAAAGAGGTTGCAGGATAGAGAAAAGGACATCTCCTACGAGGCTATGAAGTCTATTTTGTACTCTATCAAGTCTTGTCGCCCCAATACAAAACGGGTTGTTAAAAAGTCTTGTTACCCATACCAAAACGGGTACTCCCAAAGTCTTGTCACTCCAATACCAAAACGGGTGGTTAAAAAGTCTTGTCACCCCCATGCCAAAACGGGTGATGCAAAAGTCTTGTCACCCCCATACCAAAAAGGATGGTCCAAAAGTCTTGTTGCCCCATAACAAAATGGGTGGTTAAAAAGTCTTGTCACTCCCATACCAAAACGAGTGGTTAAAAAGTCTTGTCACCCCCATACTAAAACGGATGGTTCAAAAGTCTTGTTACCCCATACTAAAACGGATGGTTCAAAAGCCTTGTTAGCCACATACCCAAATGGATGGTTCAAAAGTATTGTTACCTTTATACTAAAACGGTTTGTCCAAAAGCCTTCTTAGCCACATACCCAAACGGATGGTTCAAAAGCTTTGTTACCTTTATACCAAAACGGTTTGTCCAAAAGCCTTCTTAGCCACATACCCAAACGGATGGTTCAAAAGTCTTGTTACCTTTATACCAAAACGGTTTGTCCAAAAGCCTTGTTAGCCACATACCCAAACGGATGGTTAAAAAGTCTTGTTACCTTTATACCAAAACCGTTTGTCCAAAAGCCTTCTTAGCCACATACCCAAACGGATGATTCAAACGTCTTGTTACCTTAATACCAAAACCGTTTGTCCAAAAGCCTTCTTAGCCACATACCCAAACGGATGATTCAAACGTCTTGTTACCTTTATACCAAAACGGTTTGTCCAAAAGCCTTGTTAGCCACATACCCAAACGGATGATTCAAACGTCTTGTTACCTTAATACCAAAACCGTTTGTCCAAAAGCCTTGTTAGCCACATGCCCAAACGGATGGTTCTAGTCTTGTTACCTTTATACCAAAACCGTTTGTCCAACAGCCTTGTTAGCCACATACCCAAACGGATGGTTCAAAAGCTTTGTTACCTTTATACCAAAACCGTTTGTCCAAGTGCCTTGTTAGCCACATACCCAAACGGATGATTCAAACGTCTTGTTACCTTTATACCAAAACGGTTTGTCCAAAAGCCTTGTTAGCCACATACCCAAACGGATGATTCAAACGTCTTGTTACCTTTATACCAAAACGGTTTGTCCAAAAGCCTTCTTAGCCACATACCCAAACGGATGGTTCAAAAGTTTTGTTACATTTATACCAAAACCGTTTGTCCAAAAGCCTTCTTAGCCACATACCCAAACGGATTGTTCAAAAGCTTTGTTACCTTTATACCAAAACCGTTTGTCCAAATGCCTTGTTAGCCACATACCCAAACGGATGATTCAAACGTCTTGTTACCTTTATACCAAAACGGTTTGTCCAAAAGCCTTGTTAGCCACATACCCAAACGGATGATTCAAACGTCTTGTTACCTTTATACCAAAACGGTTTGTCCAAAAGCCTTCTTAGCCACATACCCAAACGGATGATTCAAAAGCTTTGTTACCTTTATACCAAAGCGGTTTGTCCAAAAGCCTTTTTAGCCACATACCCAAACGGATGGTTCAAAAGTCTTGTTACCTTTATACCAAAACGGTTTGTCCAAAAGCCTTGTTAGCCACATACCCAAACAGATGATTCAAAAGTCTTGTTACCTTTATACCAAAACAGATCTCCAAAAGTCTTGTTGTTCCATACATAAACATAGCAGCAATGAAAGAACAATTTCTTAAATTCTTTGTCATAAATCATCAAACTGCATCATTTTGTCTTCATAACACAGCACACTTCATACCTTCACGATATGCGATCATGTTAATGAAAGTTAATCGAATTCATTACTTGTTCTTTTCTTTTACTTGTTTATCGATTTTTTTAATTTTCCAATTTTTTCTTACTGTTCGGAAAGCGACTACACTTACATGTGTGTAGTATTGCTACATTACTAGGGTGGGACAATAAAGTTGTCGCCCTGGATAAAACAACACTACAGCTTTATTTTAAAACTTTTTTGAAAAAAAATCAATTCAGTTAACTTGATTATGTAGTAGAGCTGACATCTATTCAATGTAACCGCCTTTAATCACCACCCCGATACAGGTCCAGAACGGGGAGCATGCCTTTTCCACAAGCGCTGGCAGGAGCTTGGTGAATACTCGGCGGATGACGGCAATCAGGCTGGCTTTGGTGTTGTGGGAAGTTATGTTGATGATGTTCTCAGCGTATGACCAAATGAAGTAGTCCGGCGGGTTCAGGTTGGAGGACAAGAGGGACCAGTGAAAGAAGGGTACAAGTCATAGCACACCTTCTGAAGCCAAGCCTGAGTCTCTTTGGACTTGTAGGCCAGTGCCGAGTTCTGGTGCCACACCCAGCGTCTGCCAGTGGCTACCTAATTGCACCAGGGATTAACCAGGGATTACAACACACTTTAGCACATACAGGTACACTTTGGTGTTGACTTCTGAAGCTGACTTTGAAGATGTGAGGTGGCATGATGTGGCCCTCACTTGAAACCACACCAAAGGCCATAACCGTGGTGGGAAACTTTATTTCCATCACCCTGGACACGTCCCTGTTGTTCATGACAATCCAGTGATACATTTTGAGATTGCTGGCAATGGTCCTGTTGTCATAACTTGAATCGGGTTAGGGTTAGTTGTCATTGGATTGGTAGAGAGCATGTTGAACATTGTGTCACTTTCTGACATGATAGAAGACTCATATCACTCTTGAGACTTGTACACAACTGGCCAACTAGTAGATGGTCTGCAAAAAAAAAAGAAAGAAAACCGGTTTTCATGTAACGGACATGGAATGTCGTCTTTTCTAGAGCGACAATTTTATCATTCCACCTGTACTTATTTCTCAATTTCTGTTTTTCTTTTGGTTGGGATAGAAATACATCATCTGGATTGTCGTGATTGTCGAGCATCGTCCATTCATATCGAACGAATCAGATAATTCTATTGGTGGCATCTGTTTCTCCGATATCTTTCTAGTTAAATTTTTTCTAAAAAGACATTAGGTACTTACAGGAGACCACGTAAAGGTTGCAAAGAGTCTCCGTAGAATGAACTAGATTAAAAATTGGCACCCCCAGGATTTTTTTTTTTTTTTAAATAAAAATCGCTTCAGATAAGGCATGAAGCCACTTGATATGAGAGGCTCAGCAAAAAATACTTTAATATAAAAAAAACAGCCAATGATAATTATTAGATCGATAGATACCAACTCAGAAACCAGCAATTTTTCCACTTCTGTCAGAAACATCGTTCATGAAACTAAAGGACAAAGTAAAGGAAGTCGGTTATCCAAAGTCACCCCCCTCCCGGATTTGCAAAGGATGAAAAAGAAAAGGATAAAATAAAAAGCTAATGAAATCCCTTCCAGTCATCAACCCCTCCCCGCAAAAAAAAAAAAAAAAAAAAAAAAAAAACTAACAATTAGATCTTCAGTTACTAACCTTCATAATATTCTCAATTCCTACTCCCAATCCCACCTAAAAAGGCGGGAGAGGGTGGAATAATATTTCTCGACTGTGCAGTCCAAACAGAACAATGTTGGATTTTCCTTAGTTAATTCTTTTCTGAAATAAATACTTTTATTTTGTTTTGTGGTCGTGAAGTTTAGTCTGTTTAAAAGTTTCTTTTTTTGTTAATTTCCTTTTTAGAGTTACTTGCATGTGCCTATATCTAGTTTTTTTTTTTTTGGGGGGGGGGGCGGGCTTCGCTTTTTTTTTCCGTCGCTATACGATTCGTTACGGGCTCCATCTGCTTGTCGGATAGGAACAGGTGGAGACGGAATGCATTACAACAGAAACTTCGCATTCCTTTGGGAAAGATACAAGTCATACAAGGAAAATAAATTAAAACAAAGCAAAAGATGAAGAAACAAAAAAGATTCTAGTGAATGCACACACATACACACACACACACACACACACGTGTGTGTGTGTGTGTGTGTGTGTGTGTGTGTGTGTGTGTGTGTGTGTGTGTGTGTGTGTGTGTATTGGTGGTGCAAAAATAATATTTGACGTTCAACTTCATGTCAAAAAAATGATATTATTTTTGTACCAACTTTATATATATATATATATATATATATATATATATATATATATATACTCACACACAAACACATATATATATAAACATAGATATATACCCCCGCATACATATATATACACACACACACATATATATATATACACACACAAACACACATACATCTATATATATACTCACACACAAACACATATATAAGCATAAATATATACCCACGCATACATATATATACACACACATACATACACACACACATATATATATATGTGTGTGTGTGTGTGTGTGTGTGTGTGTGTGTGTGTGTGTGTGTGTGTGTGTGTGCGTGCGTGCGGGCGTGCGTGCGTGGGTATATATTTATGCTTATATATATGTGTTTGTGTGTGAGGATACTCACACACAAACACATGCATAAATATATACCCACGCACGCACACACTCACACACAAACACATATATATAAGCATAAATATATACCCACGCACGCACACACTCACACACAAACACATATATATAAGCATAAATATATACCCACGCACGCACATACACACACACACACACACACACACACACACACACATATAAGAGCAAACATTATATATATATATATATATATATATATATATATATATATATATATATATATATATATATATATGCACACACCACACATGTATATACAGCATAATCACGTTGACACACTGGTTCTCGTTAGATCACCGAAGTTAAGCAACGATGAGCCTGGCTAAACAAAGATGGGTTACTATTTAGAAAATCTAGGCGCTGTATGTGCTATCCGCTTATACTGGCATTGTTTCCAGTCGTGTTGAACATACACTTGCCACTGGTAGTTAACAACGCTGACTTAGGACAGGTGTCGTTAGAGATTGAGCAACTCTTGCGACACAAATTTCACGTGCAGGCACCCTTACAGTAGGTATCCATAGTCTGTCAAGACTGAAGGAAGCGTCCATATATGTGTGTGCATGTATGTATGAAGGTATATGTATATATGCGTATATGCGTGTGCATGTATGTGTGTGTGTGTGCGTGGATATATATTCACACACGCCCTCCCCTACGCACCCACCTGACGAAGTACCAACGCGGCCCTCACTTCCACCGAAGTAATAAAAAAATAAAAAATAAAAAAATAAAAGTAGTAAAAGGAGAAAAGAGAGGGAAAGGCAAAATACAGAAATTACCATGGTCTGACCCTCAATAAGAAGGGTAGGGGTGGAAAACACCCGTGAACACATTTGGAATTATTTACAGACATTTCCACCGCTCGGGAAACATGTAACCAAAATGGACTGTGAAAATGCTTTTATACATTCTGAACACATTTTAAATATATTTTTAATATTTTACATTTTGAATACTTTCTGAAGAGGACGCTACACAAAACGTTTGAAACGCGTAAAAAACTATTTCAATGCTTTCAAAACATTATTACAATGATCTAAATATGATACCTTTTTTAATGAAAAATCAAAACACGGAATAATGAAATAATGTTAAACAATACATAGCAATTGTCGGTGATCTTTCTTATTTAAATATATATTTTTCTCTCGTTTGAATCTCTCAACCAATTTTATATATATATGTGTGTGTGTGTGTGTGTGTGTGTGTGTGTGTGTGTGTGTGTGTGTGCATGGATATATATTCATGTTTATACATATATATGTATGTATGTATGTATGTATGTATGTATGTATGTATGTATGTATGTATTTGTGTATGTATATATGAGGTGGTCAAGGTCTGGTGTGGACGTGTGCTAAAAGCACACAGATGTCTTAGCGTAATACTGTGCTTCTCCCAGACAAATCAACCCCACGTGCACGTCGTGACCACTGCCACGCAGACAGGGCTCTGATGAACGGCGAGTGTCCTGCGCCGTATAACTGAACCTCTACTGCCTTGTGGGCCAAGCTTCTTTTAACCTAAGGCTAAGTGTGAGGTAACCCTGACAGTAACCTTCAGAGGAGCTTAGGCCCTGTAAGCTGCGGTATACGTGACCCACCGGCGTGTGGAATATGCTCTAGTGCCCAGCAGCCTAAGTCCCAGTCATAGATCAAATGACATGATGGGTGGAGAGGGCTTCGTAAGCCGCGGTGAAAGCAACCTCTCTAGGAGAAGGAAACCCCTGATATAAAACTTGCGGCGACTGCTGCATCTAATGATGTTGACCTGCTCTTCTTTTTGGTTCAATGTGGCAGTTGTTCAGGGAATGGGATTGTCTTGGTGCAAACTCGTTCCTCACTATAAAAAGCTTCAAACACAGGCATTACTTAATATATAATGGAATACACATTTTATCATCAGTGCGTATCTCAATAACAAAAAGGCTGTAGCCTAAAACGGCAAACGGACACTCAATGAGGACTGATGCAGATTTGGGCGTCAATGGAAATAAAGTGTCTGGAATATCCAAGGTCTGGACCGGCAGGTATTCACGGCACCACAGCCTGGATCCGGTCATCAGCAGATGTGCATGACTGTAGAAGGTTCATAGAAGTGACCGTCCGGCACGTGCTGTTAGTGACGTTCATGTCTGCCTCATTTGAGCCAGAGATGTATTAAGTAATGGCAATACTCAAGAACGAGTTTTCTGCCATCATGTATGCATATATATATATATATATATATATATATATATATATATATATATATATACATATATATATTTACATACATGATGTGAAGATGCTGCAATCATCATCATATATATGTATATATGCATATTTACGGTATAATTATGGTGACACTGGTTCTCGGCAAATAACCAAAGTTAAGCAACGATGAGCCTGGCCAGTACCAGATGGGTGACCATTTGGGAAGATCAGGCTCTGTATGTGCTCTCCACTTATCCGAAATTTGTACTTGCCACTGGTATTTAACAGTGCCGACTTAGAAGAAGTGCGGTTGGAGTTTGTGCAACTCTTGCCACAAAAATTTCACGTGCAATACACAGCATCACCAGTGATGTTTCGTAGTATTCATTGAAATTGATGAACGGACATCATATATATATTTACATATGCGCGCATATATATATATATTTACTTCTATCGCAACTATATATACATATATATATATGCATATATATATATGTACATATATATATATATATATATATATGCGCGCATATATATATATATATATATATATGCGCGCATATATATATATATATATATGTACATATATATATATGCATATATATATATGTATATATAGTTGCGATAGAAGTAAATTCAAAATTAATGTTAATAGTGATAATGGTAGCGGTTATGGTAGCAATGACGGGGATAATAACGGGGATAATAATAATAACAACAATTATAATGATGATTATAATAATAATAATGATAAAAACAATAATAATAAGAATAGTAAAAGCGTTAAAAACAAAGCAGTAATAATAATGATAATAATACAAGCAGTAGTAATAATACTTCTACTACTACCTCCAACATCACCACCACTACTACCAATAATAATAATGAAAATACTGTTAATACTAATTGTTAGGGGTGCGTAAAAGAAATGGATACAGACAAATGGGGGGTCAGAGTAGCAGGAAAAGTGGTTGAGGAGTAAGGAATAAGTTGTCCCGTACAAAATAAAGAAAAATAAAGAATACATACACACACACACAGACACACACACACACACACATATATATATATATATATATATATATATATATATATAGAGAGAGAGAGAGAGAGAGAGAGAGAGAGAGAGAGAGAGAGAGAGATACCTATATTCATATAAAAAACACAGATTGAAAAAAATGTGGAATTGAATTTTCTCTTTTCGTTTAAATTAAGCTACATATATATATATATATATATATATATATATATATATATATATATATATATATATATATATATATATATATATATACCTTATTAATGATTATATTAACAAAAAGGTTGCGGATTTAAAATCGTACTTTGATATATACTACTAGACCTGCATTTTCTTCTGTATGCAAGGATAGTTTGCCTCACACCCAAAATAGTAATATTATTTATCAATTTAAATACCAGTGTGATGCTGGTTATGTGGGGCGGACTTCTTTGCATTTGCAGACTCGTGTAAACCAGCACGCTCCATCCAAGATTAGGCAGAGTAGGATAGAATCTGTGAGTCTCCCTTCCTCTTCAACATTAGACTCTGCTATTGGCCAGCTTTTGGTTGAGAATCCTTGTTGTGCTAATGAGTATAAAATAGAGTGATTTGAGGTACTTCATAGAGCGGATTCCAAAAGTTTTGTATATATACACACACACACACACACGCACACACACACACACACACACACACACACACACACACACAACACACACACACACACACACGTGTGTGTTTTTCTTACTTTGCAGGTGCCTAAGAAATAATTACCAAAGCTTTAGAATTATAGGGCAATTGATTCTTTCTCGAATGACGTAAAACAAACTGATAACTGTTTTTTTTTGGGGGGGGGCGGGGTTGCTCCTCTTCAGGTGTAGTCGCACACGCTATCATCAAGCGTAACTTGAAAGTTACACTTGATGTTCAATCCTGTTTGTCTTACAGCGCAAAGATGTAACATACTTTACGGGCAAGAACAAAACTTACAAAATAATTAATCGGATTTGCTTTATACGGAAAACAGTTTCTTACGAGGTTTGACAAAAAAAATTGTGCACTACGTTAAAGCAACTGATTTATCATGCAAAAAATTACTTAAGAAAAAACGCCATTATATTTTTAGTTGTTGCTATTTTTAGAAAGTAAAATTATCTCTTTTTTTACCTTTATCTATCTATATGTCTATAAAAATGAAAATGTGTGTGTGTGTGAGGACACTTCTCAACCCATATACTCAACGAATTTTTGATCTACAGACTTAAAATTTGGTATATAGGATATTTAAACACATGGAAAAAATTTAATCGGTTTTTATCCAGAAAAAAGGGCTGCTAGGGAATCAAATTATCAAATCGATACGTGGGGGGCGTCGGATTTTTCTTTGTTTCTAAACTGTTTCACGGCTGTGCAGTGTGCATTCACGGATGAGAAACATGGCAGCTTCTTTATGTTAAGAATAAGAATTTTTTAAACTCATTGTAAATTACCGTGTCAAGCTGGTGTAATGGCTATCGTACTTAACTCTATGTCTTTAGGTTTTGGTTTCGATCTAAGCTCGAGTATAATTTTTTTACTTACAAGAAGTGAACAATTTAAAAAAAAAAACATAATACTCACGTGCACATGCCTCAGTTTCTGTATTAATTAAAATACTAGCAGGACCTGTGGAAATTCCGCAGAGGACGCATTCATATTGATGTTGGCATTCTGTAGATGGTCAGTGTAAATGGAGACGCTTTGATATTATTGCAACTCTTTTGTTAAAACTGCAAAAGTATTTATCTAAGCTAGTCCAGTCGTAACGTGTGCTTAAATATTAGGTTTTAATTCTCGCAGATTTCATTTATATTATTATAGAGTTAATGTTCTATGGATTTTTATATATTATAAAGTTGCGACTTCAAAAATAGAAAAAAAAATATATCCATATGACTTGGGTACATCAGCTTGAATTGAAACCGAAACCAAAACTTATAGGAAAAAAATTATGTATATATATATATATATATATATATATATATATATATATACACTTTTTATTTGTTTTTACATAAGCAATAATATGTTGCTACACAGTCATGAGCATGTTTCGGTAAGCTAGCTACTAGTAACTAGAGATCTCTTCAGGCGATACAACTTATACGAAAGTAAAGATTACAAATTTTGCTTTTGTATAAGCTGTATCACCTGAAGACGTCTCTAGTTGTTGGCAATTAGCTGACCGAAACATACTCATGAATGTGTAGCAACATAATACTGCTTATTTAAAAAAACAAATAAAAAAATAGTTGCTATCTCTCGACGTACATACACCCAATTAACCTCGCAAGCAGCAAAATCTCTCTCCTTCATTGTTGAAGTCCCTAGATGCCGGAAAGCAAATTACTCTAATAGCTTCTTCCATAGGGCTGCTAATCTTTGGGATTCTCTTCCTGTTTTTTTGCCTCTCTGACTGTACTAACCTACTGAAGTTTAAATGTAATGTGAACAAACACTTCGCTGCTCAACTCCCTACGGTCTCCTGTTTGATACGATCCCAAATAGTCGACCCTTATGTTCCAAGTGGTGATATACGATTTTTGGTCTGAAAAAAAAAAGGATCAAAATATGTTTTAAAAAATATATAAAAATAAAGAACAAGAATAAAAATTGAATCAAGGCTCCAGAACATTTTTTTGCTTACGTATATTTTATTGGTTCAGTTTGCTTGTTTTGTTTTACGGCATATCAACCCTTTTTTTGAGTTACGAGTTTATACCGAATCCAGTTATTTTGGAAACAGTTTTTATGCTTTAAGTTCTTTACATCTTCAAATATTTATTTGTAGAGTTTGGTTTGGTTGTATTGTTTTACTGCATTTCGGGTTGTATAATGCTGAATCCAGTATAGTAGATCAACCACTTTGGATTCTCATGTTGCATTCAGTTATTTTGTGGAAGGCTTTTATTTTTCGTATCTTAAATCGCTTGTTCTTAGGGTTTGGTTTGGCTTGGTTTGGTTGTCTTGTAGTGTGTTTTGTTGTTTTTATTCTGAGCTCTGCAGAACATGAATGAGTTTTGCAATGGAAGAAGGAAAACGGTTATAGTATTAATGTTTTGTACATTTTAAGTTAGGAAGTGAGAGAGGAAGAAAGAGAGAGAACCGGGAAAAAGGAAAAAAAGAGGGAAGGTGGGTTGTTGTTTTTGTTATTGTTTTTGTTATTGGTTTTGCACCTATCCGTTGTCCTTAGACCATCCACATAGCTGCAGTCAAATAACATAACTCTTAATACCATAGAACCGTTGATCTGCTAGAGAATCCTCCTCCTCCACGGCCATCAAACGTCCAGCTGCCGACGTCATCAGTTTTTTTTTTTTTTTTTACAAGGTGGTCACCACTTATCAAGGCCCGGAAGCCACTCGGGGATAAGGATCATTGCGTGGACAGTATGTTAATGTTGAGATTTGATAAAACGTGTCTACTTAAAGGGGCAGTTCATCAGGAATTTGTTTATGTTGGACTTGAAGACATCCAAGTTGTAGTCAGATGGGAAACAGGTAGACGAAACAGAGTTCCACAAGCGTGTACTTCTCAGAAAGAAGCTTTGTTCATGGAATCTACGTTTTGCTTTTGGCACAGATAAAGAGGGAGAAAAATTTTTGACAGTGGTTTCAGCTAGACGGGTGTTTTTTGTAAAAGATTGGTGAGGGGGGACCAGAGATTGGAGCTCAGACGAACACCTGCCATGGAAATAACTAAGCCACGAAGTCTATTTTGTATTCTGTCAAAACAGGATAGAGTGTTTTTCGTTGCTCTTGTCGAGATGTGGCAACAGTACTCCATCCTTGGACATACTTGGCTTTTATATAAGTAGAGAATTGCATCAGTAGTGAGATATCTTCTGGAGCGGTAGAAGGATCCCACCATTTTTCCAGCGACCTTGGCAACAGACTTCATGTACATGTTCCATTTCAGATCAAGAGTAAAGGTCAAGCCCAGAAGCTTATCAAAGCATGGAGCTTCCCTTAGTCGAGAGCCATCCATTTCAATTGATGCCAGATGGGGATCAGAGCGTTGATGACGTAAAGAAAGAAGCTTGGTTTGAGATGCATTAAAAGTAACCAGCCACCTCTCTCTTCCCCACTGTACCACGTGCTCGAGATCAGAGGAGAGAGAATCAGAGAGAACGTTGTCATTTACAGCTTTTGATGTGTTGCCATAGATCGTTGTGTCATCAGCATAGATGTTAATGAATGATTTAAGTATGTGTTTTGGGAGATCATTGATGTAGATCAGGAAGAGAGTTGGGCCCAGGATTTTACCTTCTCCTAGATGCATGTCTTACCAGATACCAACCTGGAAATTTCTAACGTACAGCGCTTAGCCTTCCCAAATGGTCATTGATCTGTTACTGGCCAACTTCAGTGATCTGGCAAGAACCGGTGTGTCGACGTGATTTTGCCGTATATGTATGCTTATTTATGTATATCTACCAATTATGATTTATTATTGTAATTACTTGCTTTATTGATTTCTACATTTCTGTAGTATGTTGACTGATTAGCTGATGTTGAAAAGTATGTGGTCAGAGAAAATGGAAATAAAAAAGAAATTACATAAGGCCACCATTCGACCATGTATGGAGTTTTGCTACTAGTCTCCCACTCCTGATCAGGGTTCAAAAGAGAATCGCCAACCTAATAGGTCCTGAACTGTCACCTAAGTTTCAGCCTCTATCCCATCGACGAAATGTTGCATCCCTCTGCCTTTTCTACAAGTATTTTAATGGTGAATGCTCTGACGAACTACAAGCTCTGGTACCCCATCGACGTAAATACCTCCAACAAACTTTACAAGAAGCTAAATCCCACCCCTTCACAGTAGAGATCACTAGATCACTTCTACTCCAATAGTTTCTTCCCCAGAACTGCAAGTCTTTGAAACTCCCTTTCGGGATTCTGCTTTCCCAACTGTACTGACATGCAGAAGTTCAAGTGCAATGTGAACAGACATCTTGCTGCTCAACTCCCTTCATAATTTCCCTGCAACTTATGTCCCTGATCGTAGCCCCTACTTCAAAGTGGCACTGTGCCTTGTTTGGGATGAAAATGGTAATTAAAAAAAAAGTACTAATGAACTAGCCTTTAGTGACCATGTGTTTGGGGATCTTTTTCCCATGTTTGAGGACGCCTTTTTGTGTGCTGCGTTAGCATGGATGACACGCACGTGACTGGAAGAAACACGACTGTCCTTTTCTTCGCCCTGCTACCACTTTCTTATAGAAGACACGTTGCAAGTCTATCTCTGATCTATCGTTATATTCCTGGCAAGTGCTCGACTGAGCTTCACTCTATGGTTTCCACCTCCCCTCCTCGCTGTAAGGCATTCACTACAAACACCCAAGTATCTGTATTTAAACCTAAACATAGGTTCCATGAACAAAGCTTCTTTCTTAGAACTGCACGCCTGTGAAACTCTGTCCCGTTTTCCTGCTTTCCAACTGACTACAATATGGTTGTCTTCAAGTCCAACATGAACAAGTTCTTGATGAGCCATCCCCTTAAGTAATCCAATTTACCAAATTTCCACTACTAACGATTACTACAACATGTTCCCTTCCACCACTGTACACTCATTAACCTTATCCTCGAGTTGCTTCCGGGTCTTGATAAGTAGTGATTCCTTTGAAAAAAAAAACTATCTACAACAACTGGTAGCACCTTCCCTTACTCTCTATCTGTGCCTAAAACTAAACAAAATGTCGATAAGCAGTACTTAGGTGGAAGCATGGAATAGTTACAAAACACCTTCCCCTCCCCATGTTAAGAATGGCTTTCAAAATAATAACGTTATTATTTCAGCACAGTGGCAAAAGTGTGCAAGTACCGACTTCTTTTTTGTTAGCAAATCTATTTTTTTTATTTTATTCCAAGAATAGAACTCGTTATGGTGTTATAAAATATTTTTTAAAAGCGAACACTAAAACATTGGAAACCCTCGAGTAGCCTTTAGGCCTTGATAAGCGGTGACACATTGTAAAATAAAAATTAAAAAGGCGAACACTTTATGTTTCAAGTCCTAATCCCAACGTCATCAGTGGTGTTTTGTATTCATCTAGGATCATTTTTTTCAATGGTTACAACATACTACAAAGTGATTGTTAATACTGCTGTCATTTTTTTTCAATGGTTACAACATACTACAAAGTGATTGTTAATACTGCTGTCATTTTTTTTCAATGGTTACAACATACTACAAAGTGATTGTTAATACTGCTGTCATTTTTTTTCAATGGTTACAACATACTACAAAGTGATTGTTAATACTGCTGTCATTTTTTTTCAATGGTTACAACATACTACAAAGTGATTGTTAATACTGCTGTCATTTTTTTCAATGGTTACAACATACTACAAAGTGATTGTTAATACTGCTGTCATTTTTTTTTCAATGGTTACAACATACTACAAAGTGATTGTTAATACTGCTGTCATTTTTTTCAATGGTTACAACATACTACAAAGTGATTGTTAATACTGCTGTCATTTTTTTTTCAATGGTTACAACATACTACAAAGTGATTGTTAATACTGCTGTCATTTTTTTCAATGGTTACAACATACTACAAAGTGATTGTTAATACTGCTGTCATTTTTTTCAATGGTTACAACATACTACAAAGTGATTGTTAATACTGCTGTCATTTTTTTCAATGGTTACAACATACTACAAAGTGATTGTTAATACTGCTGTCATTTTTTTCAATGGTTACAACATACTACAAAGTGATTGTTAATACTGCTGTCATTTTTTTTTTCAAAGTTACTTATAATTACTTTTTTATCTAAAAAGACAGTCTACGTGCACTGTTCCACACTGGGGACAGCACCCATATACGTCTTTTCTATTCGAGTCTCATCGGCTAAATCAACAAAGACAAAAAGCCCTGCCTGGAAATCATGTGGTTTCACACACTTCAACTTGGGGTCACCTCTAACCCTTAGACGTAATTAAAACCCTTTCACTGAAACACGGACCTCATTATGTAGCAATATTGCAAAAATGAGTGACTAAAAAGGACACAAAGCAACGATTTGTACTTGCCACGTAGAAATGGCTAAAATATTTAATGAATTAATTTCCTTTAAATCTTAGACTGGAAATATGCAATATAACCACGTCATCAGTGGTGCTCTCTATTCATATATGGCCATTTTTTTCAATGGTTATCACTAGGGCTGGGACAACAGCATGTTCTTTTCATTGTTTTGACTCTCGAGTAAGACGCAGTTAATCAATCGAGAACCACATCAGTCTACTTAAAAACATATAAGATATCAATGGATATATACCTAAGAATCAAAACAAGGAAAAGAATATGCTGTTGTCATAGCCCTAGTTATAACTTACTACAAAGTGGGTGACCACACTGCTATCATATTTTTAATGGAGATGCCAAGATTTTTTTTTAAATTAAAAAAAAACCAAAAAAAAACAGTCACAGCAGAACATCAGAGAGACAATTTGTATACTCATGATAGTGAAAGAAAGACAGATATACCCAACCACACTATGTGCACTGTCCATCATTGGGGGCAGAACCCAAACACGTCTTTTCTTTTGTAATCTGACCAGCCAAAAGAGACAGGAAACACGTTGTTTCATAAACTTCCGTCTGAAGTCACCTTTAACCCTTAAGTGTCGCTCAAAACCCTTCAACGTAAACATGTACCTCGTTATGTCACAATGTTCTAGAAATGAGTTGCAAAAGAATACAAAGCTACAATTTTCCTTACTAAATTGGTCGTTTTTGTTTCACGGCATATCAACCCTTTTCAGGTTATTTAATGTCGAATCCAGTGATTTTGAAGAAAAGTTTTTTAATACAATATATTTGGGGTTTTTTCAAGTTGGTTTCTATTTAACCCATAGTTGGGACCCTAACAGGTACTACCACTCCGGGTCAGACTGAACCTGGGAGCAATGGCAATGAAGGGATGGCCCCACACTCCCCGAAGCCCGCAAGCTGGGGCCTCACCATCGGATATAGTTTAAGATCATATCGAGGACTCCTATTAAAAAGGAAATGGCTAGAATAAAATTGAAGCATCAGTGGATGGGTAAACGAAAATTCTAGAAATAAAAAAAAAATGGATGAAATGCTGAAATTTAATTTGACATTATGATAGTATTTATTGTTTAATGCTCTATACATGCTCTATCTACTTAGTATAACTATCCTTCGAGTCTTCCATAGCTACTCCCTTTAGGTTGAATTTATTTCCCTTTCGTGCTTCCATAGTTTTAATATCTGTGCGAATCGCACTTTAGTTTGCCAACAATTTCTTATCACACACACAAGAAAAGGACAATGTTTTTTTTTGTGTGTGTATTTTTGTTTTCTTTTGCTTGTTGTTTGTTTTGTTGTTTTTTTTTTTGTTTAT
Organism: Euprymna scolopes; assembly: GCF_053919585.1. NCBI lineage: Eukaryota > Metazoa > Mollusca > Cephalopoda > Sepiida > Sepiolidae > Euprymna > Euprymna scolopes. The sequence continues at coordinate 23,932,889 of NC_136493.1, forward strand.
TTTGTTGTTGTTTTTTGTTTGTTTTGTTTTGTTTTTGTTTTTTGTTTTTTGCATAGATGACGAAAATCAATCGTGTTTTGTTAACTTATGGCTGACAACATGTGGGTCTATGGAGTTGGGTGGGACCTTCAGGAAATCTGGTCAAACCACATCAGATTGGTTCATTTTCATCGGATCAACTTGCTTTTGCTAATGAGACTTACTGACTGCAAAGCTTATGAATATTCAATCCGTATTCTTTTGTTCAATCATGCGTGAACATGTCTTTCAATGTATTGTAATAAACGGTGAAATGTTCAACATATATTTTATGCCTATTGATTTTCCGTTTTTTTTCATATATATATATATATATATATATATATATGTGTGTGTGTGTGTGTGTGTATGTATGTATATATATATGTATATGTATGTATATATGTATGTATATATATGTATATATGTATATATATGTGTGTATATATGTATGTGTATATATATATATATATGTATGCATGTATATCTATATGTATGCATGTATATATATATACACACACACACACACATATATATATATATGTGTACGTAGAGAAATAAAAAGGAACAAACCGTATTATCTGTTCATAAACGTTTCGTCTTTATTTCGAGACGTTGATGAACACATAATACGGTTTGTTCCTTTTTATTTCTCTATTTTGTCGGAATACTATTTCCATTATTTTCATCATATATATATATATATATATATATATATATATATATATATATATATATATATATCAAGTTTGTTTCTGAAATGTCGTTACTTTCAATGTATACCGTTTTCGTTTAACGGGTCTACATTGTTCTTTTAAAAACCAGTCACCGTTAATTTTGAGTTAAGCTCAATGTGTCTATTTAATAGGGACAGAGCATATACAGTGTAAAATTTTGTTGAAAATCCAAAGACTCACGTTTTCTTTTTATAATCTTCGTTTATTTCCTGGACTTTTTTCCATTACAGCTGTTTCATTGATGAGTTGGCAATTTTACGATTTATGTTTCCATAAAAGCATCCTATTACCATCAACTTCTTCAGATGTTTATCCATTAGATTTTTACAACAAAAGGTATATTTTCATCATGATGAACATCGTATTTGGGTTAAAAGATTTCCAAAACCATGCCTCCTCACTTCCTCCATCTTTTGGTGTTATGTGAAGATAGTTTTCCGTTTTAACCCGTAGTTTCGTATCCCCCCCCTTTCTTAATTATTATATAATTTTATATAATTTTATTTTTATATTTATATATTTATGTGTGTTTATTTTAATATTCTTTTTTTGTTTTGTTTGGTGTTTGAATTCGTATTATTACCCGATCCTTCTTTCACTGTGGTTGATTGGTTGATTTTTAATGGTTTATCCATCCTGTTAAATTATTTAATGCCATGAAAGGTCATTTGTTGCTTGGGTCTCCTCCACCCCTTAATTATTAATGATATGAAAATTATTTTATAAGATATTTACGGTAACATGCATTCATGGTATGTACTTCTTTAAATAAACAGTGTTTTACCTTTTCTTAATCCTTTATTTAGTATTATTAGAAGCAAACGTATAGTTCATGACCTCCAATGTGGTGGGGGGGGTAAAGCTTTACATGGACGACACTGAAAGAAGTTACTGAGTTTACGTACCTAGACAGCAACATATGTTCCACGGAGAGAGATATCGAAATTCGCATGGACTGGATAAACTGCAGTCAGTATGAACTTCAAGGCTAACTGACAAACTGAAAACGCAGTTCTTCAGAACAGTGGTGGGATCTGTCCTTGTTTACAGTGCTAAAATCTAGACACTCACCAAAAGATTAAAAAGAAAGCTAAACGACACGTACACCCGTATGCTATGAACAGCGTTAAATATATCTTGGCAAGATCATTCCACGAAGCAGCAACTTTATGGCAACCTACCTGCCATATCTACTACCATTAGGGAATGACGAGCAAGAGCTGATAAGCAATTTATTGCTGTGGACTCCACGGCATGGGCATACGAGCATAGGACGACGTAGGTCCACACACATTTCAGCAAATTGCACATGACACCAACTGTGATCCTGAAGATATGAGGCAGTTGATGGAAGACAAGGAAATCTGGAGAAAGAGAGTCACATTGGTCTGGGTGAAGAGCCCGACCAGATAGAGATAGATAAATTAAAAGCAATAAGTTTTTTAGCTTTTGTCCTTTTCTTTTTATCTATTATAGAAAAGGACAGTTGTCTGGGTGTACGTGTGTTCGTATGTTCAGCTAAAAGTTTAAAAAATACAAAATAAACACCCACAAAGTTTTTATGGAGCGTCATTGCCCCAGATTAATATCTAAAACTTGGAAAAATATTATGCATATCTGGTGGGCCAACTGGATTAGGTTGCGTCATGGTAGGTCAGTTTGTCAGTGTTACTATACACTAATTTGAAAAAGTGTTCACTTTTTACTTGAGGAATCTACTTTGTAGAGTTGTGTGTGTTTGTGTGTGTGTGTGTGTGTATATGTGTGTGTGTGTATGTGTGTGTGTTTGTGTGTGTGTGTATGTGTGTGTATGTGTTTGTGTGTGTGTATGTGCGTGTATGTGTGTGTGTATGTGTGTGTATGTGTGTGTTTGTGTGTGTGTATGTGTGTGTATGTGTTTGTGTGTGTATGTGTGTGTATGTGTGTGTGTTTGTGTGTGTGTATGTGTGTATGTGTGTGTATGTGTGTGTGTGTGTGTGTGTTCAGTTAGAGAGGAATGGGTTTGCCGGAGGAGAAAGAGAGTATTGAGGGTAGAAATTGGAGAGATTCATAGAGAGAGGTAAAGAAATTGAATTTTTGTATAGAAATAGGTTGCACTTTTGCCCCGGGTAACGCCAAGTAGCCCTGCTAGTTAATAATTTAAATACTGAGAGTTATTTCCCTGTCTATTGGAAACGTATGTTATTTTGTTTTTTTGTTTTTTTTACAAAGGAGTCACCACTTATCAAGATCCGAAGGTCACTCAGGAATAAGGGTTAACAAGTCCATGGTGGTCACTGAGACAATAGTGTAGTGATCGTTAGTGATGCAAATTGCGTATAACTTGATTATTTAAGGGGACATCTCAACAAGAATTTGTTTACATTGAACTTGAATGCGACCATGTTGTAGTCAACTCGATAGTAGGCCCACGATACAAAGTCCAAAAAGTGTTCAGTTGTAGGAAAGAAGATTTGTTCATAGCGTTTGTGTTTAGATTTTAGGCACTGATACACAGTGGAGGAAATTGTTGATAATGGCTGTAGCTAGACGAGTGCTTTTTGTGAAAATTTGGCAAGGAGGAAACATACATTGAAGGTCAGATGAGCATTAGGTATGAAAATAACAATAGAGCAGAACCAGGCTCGCAACTGCTGCCTGTCTTTGTTGGTGTAATTATGCAGGGCTCTACGCCTGATTCATGCAGCCAAACGTGAATTAAAGTCGTTAGCAACACATCTTGATAAAAGTATATCTAGGAAGACAATTATTATTAAAACATTTTCTAGAGAAATTATAAACACTTTCTGAAAAGAATTTTAAATTGCTTTTCTTTTCTTTTCTTTTTTTTTTCTTCTTTTCAACTTTGAGAATTATATTAGTTCTAAGGAGTTTCATCTTTCGGCTCCCTTTGAAGTTTTCGAATAAAAAGAAGACCTCTCTGAGAGTATTATCAACATAAAAAATATTATTATGCAAGAGTAAGCTAATTTAAAAGGTCTATGATTTTTATCTACTTCCAAACGTTGACCTAAAAAAGCACACTGAACCATTTGTGTTTGTGTATTAATCTGCATGTGTCTGTGTTTGTGTGTGTCTGTGTTTGTGTGTGTCTGTATTTGTGTGTGTGTCTGTGTGAGTCTCTCTCTGTGTCCGTATGTGTCTGTTTGTGTGTGTCTGTGTGTGTGAGTCTGTGTGCCTGTGTTTGTGTGTGTCTTTGTGTGTCTATTGTGAGTCTGTGTGTGTGTCTGTGAGCTTGTGTATGTGTCTGTATGTCTGTATGTCTGTGTGTCTCCAAATGTTGACCTAATATAGCACACTGAATTCTGTAAAAGGTTTAAAAGGTAATCATTGATTTGTGTCCGTGTGTGTATCTGTGTGTGCCTGTGTTTGTGTGTGTCTGTGTGAGTCTGTTGTGAGTCTGTGTGGGTCTCTGAGCTTGTGTATGTGTGTGTGTCTGTGTGTGTGTCTGTGTCTGTGTCTGTGTCTGTGAGCTTGTGCATGTGTCTGTATGTCTGTGTGTGTCTGTGTGTGCCCAAATGTTGACCTAAAACAGCACACTGAACCCTGTAAAAGGCTTAAAAGACCACCATTGATTGAGTGTGTATGCTTGTGTTTGTGTTTGTGTGTGTGTCTATGTGTGTCTGTGCGAATATGTTGTGAGTCTCTTTGTGTGTCTGTGAGTATGTGTCTGTATGTCTGTGTGTGTCTGTGTGGGCGTGTGTGCATGTGGGCGTGTGTGCATGTGGGCGTGTGTGCATATTAACCCTAACCAGCTATCTATCTATCTATCTATCTATCTATCTATCTATCTATCTATCTATATATATATATATATATATATATATATATATATATATATATACACGGTATAATCACGTTGGCACACCGGTTCTCGTCAGATCATCGGTTAAGCAACGTTGAGTCTGGCTAGTACCAGATGGGTGACCATTTGGGAATTCTAGGCGCTGTATATGATCTCCGCTTATCTCAGCATTGTTTCGTCCTGTACCTCCACTTGCCACCGGTATGCATCAATGTTGACTCAGGAGAGGCGTGGTTGGAGACTGAGCAACTCTTGCCACACAAATTTCACGCGCAGGCACCCTTACAGTGGGTATCCATAGTCTGTCAAGACTGAAGGAAGTCACCACTTTTTTATAAGGAGTTTATTTTTGAAAATTCGTACTTTGTTATGTAATTTACAGTCCGTTAGACATCAAATCGTGCAACCAGCTGATACATATTCCACAAGTTTGTCGAATATTTTAATCATTAAATATTTTCACTAAAACTCCGCATGGAATCAGCCAAGTATTATAATTAGTCTGTGATGAGTGTGTGTTTGCATGCAGGATAAAAACGAATTCTTTATGAAAATCGACAATAATTGGACGTGAAATTTCTTTTATTTAATTGATTTCTTTAATCTTTTGTTACATTTTCTCTTACCTATGACACTCAACCTCACCTTAACCCTAATCCTAACCGTTCACCTAACCTTCTACAACAATATTCTACCTATATAATAGTCAGATGTGCATCCTCGCAGCTCAAATCCCTACATAGTGTGCCTGTAGATATGGTCCCAAATAGTAGACCTTTATTTCCAAGTGGTAATACGCCTTGTTTGGGGGTGAACCTTCTTCATGTATAATGTCTTTCACAGACATCGATGATCATAGCTCACCAATTCCTTTTGGGCTGTTTCACCATGGTCTTCTTTGCAGTATTGCACTTAAAGTAGGTTGTAATTTCTTGCTCTATAGGCATATATATATATATATATATATATATATATATATATATATATATATATATATATGTCTATATATAGGCATATATATATATATATATATATATATATATATATATATATATATATATATATATATATATATATATATATATATATATATATAGAATGGTTCGAGGTGCTACATAGAGCGGACTCCAGAAACAATTTAAAGATTTTGGAGTCTGTCTCTATTGCGGTGCGTCAACCTTCTTTGTGCCGGCAAACAACATCCAAAGCATTGATTCTCTTTGGGGAACTTTGAATCTTTTCTCCGTTTTTTTTCTGTTTTTTTTCTTTCCCCTCGTTGTGCCAATATTTTAATCGTTTTTAAACGTTAATAAATTTATTTTAGTGTCCCCGTACTGTTGGCACTTTCAATAAGTTCCCCATTAGAACTCTTTATTTTCGACATAATATTATTTTGTACGCTATCGATTTTCTCCTGATGAGATGATAGCCGAAAGAGCTCTTGAGAAACTTCTGCTTATCATTTTCAAAACTATATATATATATATATATATATATATATATATATATATATATATATATATATATATATATAAATAAGTAGTATATATTTACAAGTAGCGGACGGATGTTTGTTTAAATAGACATTCGGATGAGTTATTTGCAGGTCGAGAGGTAGAGCTGCCGACTGTCAACACGACAGTTCTAGGTTCGATCCTTGGCTTGGGAGAGATGCTAGTCTAGCCGCACTGATAGGTTGTGATACAACGAAACAGGACTGTATGTCGATGACTACACACACACACACACACACACACACACACACATATATATATATATATATATATATATATATATATATATATATATATATATATATATATATATATATATATATATATATATGACTTTATCTGGAGTCGGTCTAACTAGCCACAAGCGATCACATGAGAATCAGTCTTCCTTTGATGAGGAAAACATTGCGGAGCATAGATGCTTTATTTGCTTAAGTGGAGGTCTGAAATGTCATATGAATGTCCACAGTAACGTAGTACCGGTTGGCGTCCCTCAATCTCAGCTAAAATGTGACCTCTGCAATAGACTGTGTAAGAGCAGGGCTGATCTGAAGAGCCACCTTCATCCGCACAGAAGATAGATAATGCATCTTGATCAAATCTCCATATGTATATATGTATGTGTGTATAAATGTGTGTGTATATATATATATATACATATATATAAATTTGAGGTTGTAGCTTTATTTTTTTTTTTAATTTTATGTTGTTTAAATTATATTGCGCCTGGTTTATTCACTTCTTTCATTTGCACGAACAGCGTTTCGAGCATCTGTTAGTGTATTATAATATTAGTCTTTGAAATCTTTATTAAAGTGATTCTTTGTAAAAAATAAATTATCGTTTGAAATATTTCCCGCTTTTCTAATAACCATATACAAGTAAATGAACAGATTACAACATAAATTAAGATACTTAGGACCAATAGCATTCTTTTACTTTTGAAAAAAAAAAAAAATTAATGAAAAAAAAAAATAATTGTACTTTTGTAACACTTAAAAAGCAGAAAAGCTTTTCATACCTTCTTAAAGAAACTAAACGTTTTTTGAGTAAAAGAATCGGGTTTTTTATATATACATTTAATCCCACAAAAAGGTAAGAAATTTTTGGTAAATTTAATTTCCACTGTGACGTGGTCCCTGGCCTTAATAGAGGCCATTTAAGAGACAGTCTTTGGATTGCCAAGAACCATACCAACATTTAATAGAAATTGGGTATAAAAGTTATGCTTTAGCAAAGGAAGAAAATTGAATATAAATGCAGACATGCATATAAAAATGAAAATAAGTGAAACACGAGAATAGAAGGGTCACCAGTTAACAAGTGCTAACTAAATACATAAATAGAACTTTGTAAATGCAAAAATTGAGAAAAACGAAATGGGTAAAAATTCCCTGAAGAGATGTTTTTATACCACTCTCAACCGTTATTTTCACAACATTTCGGCCGATGTAATCTTCAACCTTCTTCAGAAGTCTCTTGTTGAACTCGGAAATCTTTTTCCCAAACTTTGGAATCTGCATGGAATTTCGAACAAAACCCGTTATTTAATCCACAGAAGTAACATGCTCTTGTTCTGTCACCCATGTCTTCTGCAGGTTGAAGGTTCAATTGTCAGCGTGGGCGATACTCCAAATTTTCTTTTTCTTCATGTATTAGGTATGTTTTTGCAGACCATTTCACTATGATGTTCTTTGCAGGACAATAGGTACTGCAAAGAACTTTCTACAGCTGTTTTGGCGTCCATGGGGAACTTACACACGCCTGTGCATATGCTCAAACAGATACACCCACAAACCCACACACACACTCACATTCATACAAACACACATGCATACATACACATTCACACACGCACACATAAACACACACGTACACACACATGTTCTCTCATTCAACACAAACACACGTACACGCACACACACACTCACAAAAACACACACATGTACTCACACATGCACATATTCACATTCACACAAACACACATGCACATGTACACACACACATGCACACATTCACATTCACACAAACACACATGCACGCATACACACACACGTGCACATACGCGTACATTCATACAACTACACAAGTATACACACACACACACACACACACTTACATTCACACAAACACATACACGTACACACACTCACATACACATAAACACACACACATACACACTCACATTTATACAAACACATGTACACACAGACACACATGCACACAAAGTGCATTTTATATATATAAGTACGTAGAGATATAGCTTGAAGTTATACAAGCTCAAATTTCAGACACCATTGATTTTTGCAGAATCACTCATTTATGAATCCGCAATCAGAGAAGCTATCCAATTTCTGGTGATATATTCCTCATAAACAAAGATGAGTTTTTCATATTCATGACTGTAACAATGAGATGTTCTTTTATTCACTTGGCAGCACCAAATCTGCATATAGACTAGTAAATTGGATGAAAGACAGAAATTCCAAGAACCCTTTAGTGTTGATGCATCTGATGAAACTAAACTAATATAAGAATCGGCGAGATTTGCGTATTTCCACATTAAATGGGTTAGGGTTAGGGATAAGGGTTAGGGATAAGGGTAGGTTCCTCTGACATCATTTGGAATAACTGCTACCCTCTAGTTGGTTTTTTGAGCCCAAATCAGTCGTGTCGAGGTATGTTTAAAGTGCTTGAAGCATCATTAAACAGTGATACAAAAGACCGCTGGGCATTCATGATTAAAACTTGATGGACAAGTCAGGCATGGACCGAAGTTTATTTATGTATATGTATATATATGCATATATATTTATTTATGTATATATATGTGTGTGTGTGTGTGTGTGTGTGTGTGTGTGTGTGTGTGTGTGTGTGTGTGTGTGTGTGTGTGTGTGTGTGTGTGTTAGGTACCACTGACATCAAGTAGGAATATCTGCTGCCCTCTAGTTTGTCTTTTGAGTTCAAATCAGTCGTGTCGAGGTGTGCTTAAAGTGCTTGAAACATATCATTAAACAGTGATACAAAAGACTGTTGGGCATTCATGATTAAAACTTGGTGGACAAGTCAGGCATGGACTGAAGTTTATTTGTACCGAATATGGTTGGATAAGAGAAAGGTGTGGAAATTTTATGAATGATTGCATGGGTGGGTGGCATTAAATTTAACTCAATATTGTAACGGCACTGATGTGCATATGGCAGCAGCAGCAGCAGCAGTGTTATGACAGCTAACATATGCAAATGACCAAGCTGTGTGCGAGGTGACGACACAGTGAGGAAGAAGGAAAGAAAACGATTAAAAAAAAAAAGAAAAACGTGGCCAGAGAAAGACAGAAATACATGTGTAACACACGTAGCCCAGCCTAAGTGGGTTGAACTGACTTCCTTCAAAAGAGGAAGTTTCATGAAAATATTGCTCGTATATTGTATACCCCTGTCAAGGAAGATGACGATATTAGATTTTAGCAATTCCTACATACAGCGCCTGGTATTTCCAAATAGTCATCCATCTCCATGACCAGGTTGAATATTGCTTAACTTCGGGTATTTAATAAGAACGCCGTAGTTGGTTATGAGATTGGCATGAAATTGTGGAAAATATCTACAGTCTAGACATGATCGATTTTGGTCAAACCTGAATATCAACTCAGCATCGTCATCTTCGGGATCAATAGTATTTTTTCCCCCACACTCTGAGTCACAGAAAGCAACAGGTTGTACGGCACGTCTTGGATATGAGTTAATCACTGATCCACGGATCACGGAAGGCATCAACCATCAAGATCAAATGAAAAAAGAAATCTATTCAAATTAAATTTTTACCAATCTTAAGATTTGTAGAAATATAGTCTGCGTTATTTTTTTTATATTATTATTTATTTTCTTTCATATGAAAGGCAAAAAAGAAAAACATTTTCTGCTGAATGTCCTGAGAGAAACGTTAATTTCCGAAAAAAAAAAAAAAAAAAAAAAAAAAAGCATATTCTCTCCTCATAAAAAAAAAAAATTCTCCAAACTGAAGGCGAATATATATTAAAAGTCTATCTTTCGTCGGTTCGCACAATGCAGCATGGATAATTATGGCTTCCAAAATAGCAGTTAGTACTTCTCAAAGAGGAAAAGTTTTTGGTTTGTCTACGAAAATTCTTTTTTTTTCTCTCTTCTGCTTCGATGCAATACTTAAAAAAAGAATTGAAATTGTAGCTGCCAGCTAAAGTAAGTTTAGCAAGCCAGTAATGAATATTATTTTTTTAAATTAGCCAATCTTAGAGACATTATGGTACACTTTAGGGTTGCTTTAACTTCTATACACACACACACATACACACACACACACATATATATATATATATATATATATATATATATATATATATATATATATATATATATATATATATATTGCTAGCAAATTATTATTTAGGCAGGTCTGAAAACTTTTTTGTATTCTTCAAAAATTTTCAAATTTTCTTCATGACTCTGCAAGCACACACACACACACACACACACACACACACACACACACATATATATATATATATATATATTTTGTGTACAGAAAGTTGTTAGTTGAGACAGATCATTGGTACCGTCGGTTTCAAGCCCGATAATGAGGCCCGTTTAAGGTATCCTTATCAAGCTCTCTTCAGCCAATATTATAAGTACGCTCTTAAAATTTGGATTTTCCTTTTAATTGAGCACTCTGCTGGAATTCTTTTTCCAAAAAAAACTAATCATATATATATATATATATATATATGTGTGTGTGTGTGTGTGTGTGTGTGTGTGTGTGTGTGTGTGTGTGTGTGTGTGTGTGAATAACATAAAAGTCTATATTCCAAATTCTAAGATGTTGTTCATCTTAACGTGTATTTCTTTCAGCATGTTAAAATGTTCAATTCTTGACAGAACCTGTTTAGTAGTGCAGGATCATTTATACAAATATTATGTCAATTTTTGAATATGGGCATAATTACATAAATTTCTTTTAAAATTAATGAGTTCTTATTCTTCGAATGAGTCAGAATGAAAAATATTCTAAAATTAACATAATAATGATATGATTGTTTCTGCGCTACGAAACAGGTGCTGTCAAGATTGAACATTTTAACATGCTGAAAGAAATAAATGATAAGATGAGCAACATCTTAGAATTTGGAATACAGACTTTATGTCATTTGTTTATATATGCTCTGTAGTTATATTTAACATACATCGAGCTTCATAAAAAAAAGATTGGTATAAATAAAAGGTGAAATATAATTGAATAAGCATATTTTTCTGATAAACACACACACACACACACACACACACACACATATATATATATATATATATATATATATATATAGTGTGTGGGTGATAAGTAGTTAAATGGATTGATCCTAATCTTATAAATACAAGACTGATAAATTAAAAAATGTATCCATTTTAAATGTGGAAATTGATGAATCACACAGATAAGAAATTCATTTTTATAGTATGAAAAGGTTAGTAATTGCAATTAAGAATAGGAAATTGGATCAAATGTTTCTAACATGTCTTCTTCCTAAGATTAAGGGTGGTGGTGTTTGATCAACACTGCTGGGGAGCCATGATGTAATATACTGTTTTGTTTTTAAATCCCCGAAACAGTGTTTCATGGTAAACAACTGATGATCCCTTAAAAAATAAATTATTAGTACTATAGTAAATTCGAGAGCGAGTTGATGCAGTGATTGTAGGTGATTAAATGACTTACTGACTAGATGGTTTTCTAACGAATGATAAAAAATATTTTTTTATGTAGTTTTAAAGGTTAAAAACTTCAAAGACTATATATATATAAATCTTGCTATTGAAAATTTATTCAAATGTTAAAAAAAAACAACTTATAAGCCTATAAATTTTAATTATTCGACAATAAAACAAGAAAAATCGTATTCCATGGAGTTTCGAAGAATGCAATTCTTCTCATCAAAGGGAAGAGGTTTGCAAAATGTACAATAAATTTGCAGGTTAATGCATCACAGTAAACAAATGATATGAAGTTTATCATATTTGCATAAAATTTGAAGAAATTTAAGGGGATGGAGAAAGCAAGAAACGGAATAAAGGGAGAAAAAGAATATGATGAAATCCCATGGGAAAAATGGGAAAATCTAGAACAGAAATAATCCGAAATGAATCTGTTGAAAAAGCATTGGTAATCCATGAGAAAACAGAAATATAAATATAAATGTCCAGGGTAAAATAGAGCTTCAAGAAGGTTGTGGAGAAAAAAAGCTTTTCTAGTTAAGCCAGCGATGGAAGATGACATGTTTGTTTTTCTGTCCATTTTATCTCTCAAGTAAGCTCAATGTAATTACAGAGCAATATAGAAAATAAATGACCAAAAGTTATATTCCAAAATTCATAATGTTGACCATCTTATAATTTATTCCTTTAATTCAGTTGACTTATACAATTCTTGACAGTATCTGTTTCGTAGCGCAAAATCAATCACTTAATTATTATATCAATCAGTGAATCTATTATGCCCTTAACTCATTAATATATCTGGGCATAATAGATTCACTGATTGATATAGTAATTAAGTGAATATTTTGGAATATAACTTTTCATCATTTATTCTCTCTCTCCCTCTCTCCCTCTCTCTCTCTCTCTCTCTCTCTCTCTATATATATATATATATATATATATATATATATATATATATATATATATATATATAATGAAATAAAAAAATAATGAAATACAAAATGATGTAGTGTTTACCTGATGTAGTCTTTTTCTAGTTAAGCCAGCGATGGAAGATGACATGTTTGTTTTTCTATCCATTTTATCTCTCGAGTTCGCTCAGTGGAGATCAACTTTTCTTTGGACTACTGCACTATCCGAAAAAGCAATTTCCATTATTTCAGCTGCTTTGAAAACTTTCCAACCGAACTATTTATATTGCACTGGACTTAATTTTGGATTTCATTCTCTCTAAAGAATTATTTTGCCTTTCGGATTAGCTTGAGAGAATCTTCATGCAAGCTGAAATATTATACGTGTTTTTTTTTTTTGTTGTTTTTATTTTTTACATTTCCCATATTTTTTACATTTCCCATATTTTTTACATTTCCCATATTTTTTACATTTCCCATATTTTTTTCATTTCCCATAATTTTTACACTTCCCATATTTTTTACATTTCCCATATTTTTTACATTTCCCATATTTTTTCATTTGTTGTTTTAAAAGGACATGTACATCTTTGCAATTTATGACTATAATAAATTGCGGTTACTCTTAATGTCATAACCAACAAATTCTAGCATTGCTACAAATATAATTTGCTGATTTCTTTATGTCCTCTGATGAGAAGAATAGCAAGAATAACATTTTTTTGAAACTCCACAGAATAAGGACTTTGTAAATTGTTTTTTGGAGTATTCAGTCGAACAATAAATTTTGATTGTAAAGTTTAACTTACAGTTTTAATTTTCTTTCTCTTATATATATATTCTATCTACTATTATATAAAAAGAATTTCGTGTGTGTATGTGTGTGTGTGTGTGTGTGTGTGTGTGAGAGAGAGAGAGAGAGAGAGAGTTCACTATGGACTCCAAACGGCCAGGCTGATTTTTATGAAATTTCACATACATGCACTTTATGTATCTGGCAGTGTTCTTAGATAGGTTTTGTATCAGAATGTTTTTGATAAGTATCGATAACCAATAACCGAAAAAATCCGATTGAAAAAATGTCTGACTTTGATCAAAGCCAACACTTTTATAAAACCTAACATCACAAGTACATTTGAGAAATTTATCATCGCACAAGCAGACAGGCCCAGTCTATAATATCAACTGTAGATTCTTTTATAAGACAGAATGTTTCTGTTTAGAGCACAATTGAACTATGATACTTGACTTTTGTACGTTTACTTTAATTCAAGTGATTATGTAAAAAAAAAATAATAATAAAATAAACAGTTGGTTCTTTGATATGACAGGGGCGCGTTCGATATGAATGTTTCCGTTTAGAGCACAATTGGACCGTGATACTTGACTTTTGCATTTTAAACGAATAATAGTAGAGTCTCTGCAGTGCAATGTATGCTACGATGCATTGTGGATTAAGTAACTACGGGGGGGCATGTGATGCTTCCTCCCGGTACACTGCGGAGGCGGGGGGGGACGTCTAACTAGAGCAACCAATCAATTGTCTCAATTAAAAAAATGGACGATTTGATCGATTTCAATGGCCATAAGGGTGAAACATTTTTGGATCCTCATTCAATCCCGGACAACCTCGGGTCTCCCTGCTAGTTTTATTATA
>NC_136493.1:23952271-24057271 GCF_053919585.1 Euprymna scolopes
TTTATATATCATCGGAATACACATGGACTTTCTGATTACGTTTTAGCTTATTATTTTTTCTTATCTATTTTATTTTATAAATATATTTAGTTGGTGCAAAAATAATGTCGTTTTTATCAAATATATACACGTCAAAAATGACATTATATTTGCACCAACTAAATATATTTAAAAAAAAAAAAATTTCCTACATTAAAAACCGACCTTGTGTCTAACTCTGTTCTCTGCACAATAAAAAATCTTTTTCTTATTGTGAATTATTTAATCAATTAACAATTTCATTTTTTTTTACTTGATTTCAAAAGTAAATATAAAAATAAAAAATTAAAAAAAATAATTTTATTATAACGTTGTACTAAATTGAACACGAACTTTCTGACCACGAGGAATAAATAGCTACACACATAGATGAGACACAGAGAAGGGGGGTGTTAAAGAAATCTTTCTTTTTTTAACCCCTCCATTCTAACCCCTACCTTCCAGTCACATCAGGGAGAGTTATCATTTTTTTTATCATGGTCATAAAGTTCGTGCTCAGTCTAATACAACGTCATAATTGAAAACTGAACCCCCACGTGAAAAGTTATAAAAATTTATTTTTTTTATAATCTGAAACTTAAGTCTGTAATCGATGATATTAACAGAAAAAAAGTAAACAACAAAAAAATATGAAAACTATGGAATTTAAAGGGGGGGCACTCTCAACAACGTCTGTCTAAGTTTGAATTGTTTTTATTCAAAGTCAAAGACGAAATGTTTTCATTCCCCAATCATTATTCATTGTGTGGAGGTATTGCATTTTAAAAGTCCATTTACCAGATCTTTGCAAACAAGCCAAGTACGTCCAAGGATGGAATACTGTTGCCATATCTGGGCAGGAGCTGCTAAAAACAGCCTATCCTGCCTTGACAGAGTACAAAATAGACTTCGTGGCTTAGTGGAGGATGCCCTTTTCTCTACCCTGCAACCTCTCTCCCACAGAAGAGACGTTGCGAGCCTGTCCTTGTTTTATCGTTATTTCCATGGCAGATGCTCGTCTGAACTCCAATCTCTGGTCCCCCCTCGCCAATCTTTCACGAAAAACACCCGTCTAGCTGAATCCACTGTGAAAAATTTCCCCCACTCTATATCTGTGCCTAAATCAAAACGCGGATTCCATGAACAAAGCTTCTTTCTTAGAACTGCACGCCTGTGGAACTCTGTTCCGTCTGCCTGCTTCCCTCCGGACTACAACTTGGATGTGTTCAAGTCCAATGTTAACAAATTCCTAATGAACCGCCCCCTTAAGTAAACACTTCAGCAAATCTCCTCACTAACTTAATGTACTTGCAATAACCCTTATCCCTGAGTGGCTTCCGGGCCTTGATAAGTGGTGATCACTGTGTAAAAAAAAAAAAAAAAAAAAAAAAAAAACATATTCTTTACAGTATCAAGAGTCGATATCACTCTTTTAAAGAGTAATGTCAATCCTGAATACTATCCCAATATCCTATTGAATATAAATTCTGCAAATCAGACAAGCAATATCCATTTTCAAGATAGCGATCAAAAATAAGAGTAAAGCCAGAATAATTTGAATAATGAACAATCAAAAATCATCTAACAAAAATTCCAACAATCAATATCTATAACAACGATAACACTAAAGACGTGGTTCGGAATTCAAATAACTTTGATATTGATAATAATAATAATAAAAACATCTTTAACAAATTCAGACATTCAATTTCATAATAAAATTTTTTTAAAAAATTATTTTATGAAAAATATTTCAAGTGTTGCCATATAATCATCCAAACCCCTAACCCTTTTTATTCTTTAACCAAATCCAACCAATCATACAACAGCGCTTCTACACTATTGAGACGAAATTTCGGCAATCGTAAAACTGAATTTTACATGAAAATAATAGTATCTACGTATTCCTCGTATTTTTAAGATGATTATATCCAAAAATTACGAAAATCGATAAGGTAAAAAATTATTTATTAAAGAAAATTAAAAAGATAGAATTTGATGAAAATAATCATAAGACACAGTGGAGTTCAAAATGGAGGTGATTTTCCCGTTTTGACTAAAACAAGATGGCGGCAATTTTTCACCTGCTAACACGAATAAAGTTGTTTTGTTTAATAATTCAGTAATATTAAGGTAGTTTCGACTGCATAATTTGGAAGCTGCCATTGTAATTTATTAGAATTGACAAAAAAAATTAACATCATGGGTGTGAGTTGATTTTATTTGAATAAAATAAAATGCGCATCAAGTGCGCTTGAAAACCAAATCACAACGTAATATAAGGAAAATAAACAAATATTTTACTTGTTTGAAATTTATAACATAAATATATTTCGGAGCTAAACTCCATCTTCAGTATGTTGTTTTCTTTCTTTTTTCCCCCTTTTCTTCTTTCTCTCCACGTTGTAAAGTTGGAGAAATAAGAATAAAGTGCCGCACGTTGTACCTCAGTGGTTGTATTTTGAAATGTTGGAACATTGCGTAGGCAACGCGAGATTAACGTCAAGGGTGTGAGTTCGATAGAAACGTTGGTTTAATTGGAAACCATTGTTTTTTTTAACTGAAAACTCCATTAATCGACTACAAAATCTTGTCCCAATTCTGTAGAAGCGCCCATGCTACTCATTGCTTTATTCCATCATTAAATCTCATTGCAAGTTAACCCCCATTTTCTGACCACTATGAAAAATTTGCAAAAAGTTGCGATGTAACATGTTTCTATCAACTCTTATTACGTTACATGACAATTTATTACGTTACATGACAATTTATTACGTTACATGACAATTTATCAGATTATGTAGAAAAGACAGTGACATAATTTTTACTGCTTTACAAGTCACTTTAATAAAATTAGCATCCATAGATATTTCACTGTGGTTCTATTTCTTGTAGTAATCTCAAGTAGTTCTCCATATTTGTCTACAAGAAAGTTTGTTTTCATTCACGGTCTGATCCGAACTAATATTCCTATGATTATTTTATTGAAGGACAGCCTCATTCTAATTGTTTGCTTATGTTATTTTTTTTGGGGGGAGGTTGTTTGTTTTTTTTTTTCTACATAGGAGTCATCACTTATCAAGGCCAAGAGGCCACTCGAGGATAAAGGTTAAAGAGTGTTGCAATATTTTTAGGTTATAATGTTGGGAGATTCTATTTATAAACGATGCTGCTAGGAACGGACAAATCAAATTAATTCACGTTCCGCTACCAACCAATCAGAAACCAGAATTGCTCCATAAAAACTAAACCTTTTCCTCTAGTAGCTTCGCATGTTTTTTGTTTTTTTTTTTTTGTTTGTTTGTTTGTTTTTTTGTTTTGGTTTTTCTTGTGTGTGTCAACACGGGAAGAATCTTTTGCTGTGAGGCTTCCAATTCAAGAACTATCTACTGAGAACCAGTCACCTCTAGGACTTGTGTAGAACAACTAACCATCGGAAACTGTTTTGAAAGTAAACATGGCTTACAACTGTAAATTGGGTAAATTGGATTACTTTAGGGGAACGGCTCATCAAGAATTTGTCTACGTTGGACTTGAAGACGACCATATTGTAGTCAGCTGGAAAGCAGGTAAACGGAAGACAGTTCCACAGGCGTGCAGTTTTAAGATGAGAAGGTGTTTGTTTATGTGAGGGTTGATGTTTTTAATTACCGTGAAATTTCCATGGGTACTTCTTCTTCTTCTTCTTCTTCTTCTTCTTCTTCTTCTTCTTCTTCTTCTTCTTCTTCTTGCTGCTGCTATTGTTGTTGTTGTTGTTGTTGTTGACGACGATGACATGAATGCATTTTGGATGTTATTAAAATTTGGAAATAGATGAGATTTTGAAGATCCTGTATGTACAAACCTATTTTTTTTTTAATTTTTGTTATTGATATTATGCATTAAACTCCAATTAAATTTAACCATAGTTTTAATAGTTTGCAGAGAAGTAATTAAATTGTCGTCGATTTTACTATTGGTCTCCCGGGAAATAAAATTATATTTTATATCCTTTCTCCACGTTTTATTATCTAGTTACGTGCCTTTCCTACAGTCGGGAGTTTTTAATCACTCGTGAGCATTTATGCGCATTTCTCTCTAATGACCATGCATCCGGATATCAAAAATTTGCAAAACTTTATCTTATTGTATATTCCATGCAAAATAAAGGTTAGGAAATATCTATCGCTTCTTTCTTTCTTCTGGCATCGCAGAATTTAAATTGTTAACGCCTCTTCCCGGGATAGTGTGAAAACGGTCTGTCTGACTTCACGTGCCCGTTTCTCAGCTACCTTTTGAAATTCTCTTTTCTTCTACTTTTTTTAAAATTTTATTTGCGTTTTTACCTGATGATAATCCATCCAAGAATCGAAAACGTTCGTGATACAAATGGATCATTCATTTTGTTGGGTTTTATTATTATTATTATTATTATTATTATTATTATTATTATTATTATTATTATTATTATTATTATTATAACACATAAAATATTATTTTACACGTTTGAAACAATAATAAAAACATATAATTAACCAGCATAATTTCGTTATTTTTAACAATGTTTGGTTAAATGAAAAATATTTGCAAGCTAAGCACACACACACACACACACACACATGTATGTATATATGTATATGTATACATACATCATTTGTAGACATTTATGCTGATGATACTACCATTTATGGTAGCACATCTAAGACAGTAAACGACTAAGTTCTCTCCAATTCTCTCTCCTCTGATCTTGAGCACGTGGTACAACAATGGGGGAAGGAGTGGCTGGTTACTTTTAATGCATCTAAAACCAAGCTTCTCTCTTTACATCATCAACGTTCTGGTCCACATCTGTCATCAGTTGAAATGAATGGTTCTCGTCTTGAGGAGGTCTCAAGTTTTGACAAGCTTCTGGGCTTGACCTTTACTCCTGATCTTAAATGGAACACGTACATCAAATCTGTTGCTAAGGCCGCTGGAAAAATGGGGGAATCCTTCTATCGATCCAGTAGATATCTCACTGCTGATGCAATTCTCTATCTATATAAGAGTCAGGTACGCCCAAGGATGGAGTACTGTTGCCACATCTGGGCAGGAGCTGCTATAAAAGACTTGTCCTGCCTTGATAGAGTTCAAAATAGACTTTGTAGCCCCGTAAGAGATGTCCTTTTCTCTTCCCTGCAACCTCTATCTCACAGAAGAGATGTTGCGAGTTTGTCTCTGCTGTATCGTTATTTTCATGGAAAGTGTTCGACTGAGCTTCAGTCTATGGGTCCCCTTCGTCAAACTTTCACAAGAAACACTCATCTAGCTGAAAACCCTATCAATATTTCCCCCCACTCTTTATCTGTGCCTAAACCTAAACGTAGATTCCATGAACAAAGCTTTTTTATTAGAACTGCACGCCTGTGGAATTTTCTTCCGTTTTCCTGCTTTCCAGCTGACTACAATCTGATTGTCTTCAAGTCTAACGTAAACAAGTTCTTGATGAGCCGTTCCACTTAACAAATTTACAGAATTTCCATTACTAACGATTACTATAGTCCAATTTCTACTGTACACTCTTTAACCCTTATCCTCGAGTGGGCTCTTGGCCTTGATAAGTGGTGATGCCTATGTAAAAAAAAAAAACATGCATGTATATATATAATCTGGGGTTATTGTTTTCCAGAGGTTAAGTAACCAATGAAGTTTAATAAAGTTAACACAAGAGTGCTCAATACCGAAATAGAGCAGGGTATACTCTGTACTTTCTTTTTACATAAGTAGTAATATGTTGCTACACAGTCATGAGCATATTTCGGTCAGCTAGTTGCCGGTAACTAGAGACTTCTCCAAGCGATACAGCTTATACAAAAGCAAAGAAAATAATGGCTGACGAGAACCTAACATTATTTACCATTAACTGGTTCCATTTATGTTAGGCTTGAAACCGATGGTAAAAATGGTTTTCTGGCCTTCTTTACAGTTTTTTAAAGATGAAAATTGTCATACCCAAGTACTGTACAAAAACCGTTAAAGCGCTGAAAAGTCTAGTCAGCTAATATTCCCTTTGAAAGAAAAAATATGAGTCAAATATCTTTAAAACTTGCTTCTATGATCCAGTTTAAACTAATGATGGAACGATTTTAATATTTTTCCCGATTCCGATACAATTACCGAATCTGTTCTAAATTTTCGATTGCAATACAATTACCGATTCCGATTCTATTTAAATTTCTAAATATAAAGTTATTTTTATTGAAGGAGGAGGGAGGAGTCGAATTCTTGCGAAAACCCATGTAAAATATGCATATATTGTCTTAAACGTACAAATACATTTTGGGTGATACTTGTAGATTTTAATTTTACTGATAGTTTAAAATCAATGGTTATTTACCATTTCATCATTAAAACAAGCTGTGGAAAAATAAAGTTTTAAATAAAAACAAATAAATAAAAACAATAAAAAGAATCGTTTTGGGCATCGGAAAACAGGCACAACATTTTCCGATTCTGATATCCCCGGAAGTTACGATGTTTTCAATTCCCGATTCCGATTCTGATTAACTGCCCCAACACTTGTTTTGAACCAAAAGTTTGGACTCAAAGGGAAAAAAAAAAAGCAATGACTCTTGTATCTATCACTCTCAAATTAAAAAAAGAAAGATTTAAAAGATTATGAGATATACAGACAGGAATTGTTAACCTGGAAGGAAATGACAAAAACTGACATGAGGAAACGAGGATTCGCCATGGCGTTGTCTTTAGCAGAAGATGGATCAAATCCAAGAGAGCAAGTGGTTTGATGGAGTGGATGCTGGCACTCTGAAAACAGATGATGGGTTAGACAAACTTATTTCACGTCTGGAGAAGAAGTTTAGTAAAAATGCCTAAAAAGATAGATGAGAAAAAAAAAATGAAAGATTACAGAAAAGAAGAAAACCAATCTCTTGAAAGTTATATTTAAAAATTTGACCAAAAATAATAAAATAGATTAGTTCTATTCGCTCGGCATTGCCCGGGAGTGTTTTTGCTTTTATCTTTGTTTCGATTATGGAACAACAACCCCCATTTTTTTGTTTTTCTCTTAACGATATTGAAAAAAAAATGTTTTGCGATAAAATCGATGGGACAGTTTTTTTAATGAGATTTTTGTTAAGTTGAAATGAATTAGTTATGCTATCGAGAGATCATTAATTAATGATTGATTGAATATTCCCAATTTGTATAGAGTGAGATAAATATATTTATAACAGAGTGTAAAGTATAATGCAAAGATAGGTAAACAGCTGATAGCACTTTATAATGCAAAGATAGGTAAATATAATATGGAGTGTCTCACTTCAAAAGATTTTCCCCCAAACAGCTGATAGCACTTTATTAAACGCTACTTTAATGTACTAAGTATGTTGCAGGACTGGTGGTATAGAAAGAAATGCGTGTTCATCTCACGTTCGGGTCACCATCGTTTGTTCGCGCGTGGAAAGAGAAGTGTGTGATGTAGTGGAACGAGAAATGTCCGTCCGGCATGTAGAAAGAGAAAGAGAGAGAGGGTTGACATCAGTTAAGCTGTGCGCCATGTTAGCAGTCAGCTACGCAGAGGTTTTCTGAGGCACAAGTTGTAGATACGAGTTGTCTGGTTGATTGACCAAAGCAAAAGGGGAAAAAAGAATGAGAAAGTCAATCCAGTTCATGGAGAGAGAGAAAGCGTATAAAGTGTACGTACTGTCTGTTAGCTTTTGCCCCACATAGTAGCAGGTGTCGTGAGGCGCGTGGGCGCACGTGCGACGCAAGGGCGGCGATTGGTCCGCCGACCACTTGGCTCGGAAGGCGAGTCAGAAAAAGTAGGAAACAGCTTGTCTCTTGCTTTTATAGTTGTTTCCGGTGGTCTTTTGTGCATGTGTGGATTTCCTTTAAAAGGGGAAGTGACATTGTCCATGTGTGCGTACGTGTGTGCATATGTGTGCGTACATGTGTGTACGTTAGCGTGTATGTGTATGCACATGAATGTGAGTGTATGATACGCGAACATGAATATATCTACGTGTGTGTACGTGTGCGCATATGTTTCTGTGTGTATATGACAAGAAATATGGCTTGAGATGTGAAAGCGTGTTTTTCGTGTGAGACTAGAAAGGGCTCGCACAAGTACCATTTCAATCTTCCAATATATATATATATATATATATATAGCAAATATTTATAAGGTATGCACCCTATTTGCTAAAGTCTTTAGTCTTTGTGACTTTAGCAAATAGGGTGCATACCTTATAAATATTTGCTAATATTTTCTCTCCTCTGATGAGATTAACTTTCTAAAGCATTCTTTGTCTTGCTGAGAATAATAAAAATTATTTGATATGAAATTCATTTCAATGAGAGTTTTTTGAAATTCATTGAATTACAATTTAATTTATTTGCTCTATCTTGCATATCGAGCAATTCTTGTTTAGATGGGATAACTTATAGAATATTACTGCCAGTAATATTCTGTAAACCTTACAATCTCACGTTTCCATAACAACTGATTGTTAAATAAAAACTATACTGAAGTATATATATGTGTGTGTGTGTGTGTGTGTGTGTGTGTGTGTGTGTGTGTGTGTGTGTGTGTGTGTGTGTGTGTGTGTGTTGGAATGATCAATCGGGAATCAGAAAAATCAGAATTTTTAGTATCGGAATCGGAAAAAATTGTGTATATTTTCCGATGCTAAAAACGATTCTTTAATTAGCTTTTTTTTTTAATGGATTTTGTTTAAAAGAAAATCTTCCACTGTTGGTAGTAATGATGAATAATAAATATTCATTGATTTTAAACTAAAATTTATAAAATACGTCCACCACAAATATGTTTTTTACATTTGAGAAAACATCTTTACATTTAACGTGTTTTTACCGCACTCGAAAGAAAATAACAACTTTATAGGTAAATATTTAGAGATGCATAAAGAATCGGGATCGGTAATCGAATCGGAATCGGAAATTTAGTAAGGAATCGATAATTGTATTGAAATCAAGAAAAATATTAGAAACGTCCCATCACTAATATATATATATATATATATATATATATATATATATATATAGTGAGTTATAAAATATATATGGTGGTTAAGCTACACTGAATATTCCGCGTTTCATCCACTCTAGGACTCTTCAGGCTTATGCGCGAATTTTGTAGTTGTTTGTTGTTTTTATATGTGCATCTTCTACTGAGATTTTAGTTAGCTAATCAGCTTTCTAGTATCCACCGCGCCCTTCCTATCATTTTATAACTCACTAACTAGCTCTACCTACATATTGAGCACTTTTGAAGTAAATATGTGAGTAAATTAAGTAGTTATATATATATATATATATATATATATATATATATATATATATATATATATATATATATATATATATATATATATATATATATATAACATAAATTTACATGCTACTATTTCGGACAAATAATAGTAAAAACCAGAAGTTCTCAACTTAATAAATAGTTGTTTTCTACAGAATAAACTAGTTCTCAAATCAAATTAAAGGCTTGATTACTGGTAAACTTTTAAATTTGTTTATATTAATAAAAATATATCTTGCTCTTCTTTTATTGAGCACTTTTAATAGCCATGTACAATTCATGAATCACTCTTGAAGACCTTTAACTTGGTAGCCACGTCTTATGTAGCTTATGACCCCTATTTCTGCCACATTCACTCGTGATAATAAAATGCTACATTACATCCGATAAGCAACATCATCACAATCGCCACATCTATAAAAGAAGTTCTTATTTTTCTTTCTCAGTATTTAGTGCTCCCACCACTACCAGTTGAGGCCAGACTAAATTCTATATTTTTCTACGATATTGTGCTGGTTATTATATACATACACATAACATAATCTTTCCATTTCCCGATTCAAAAATAATAAATTCTCCCTTCTCAAATTCCGCCCATTTTGATTGGCTGATACCTGACTATTCGCATATTCTGGAATCCACTTTTAAAATAAATAAATGAACATTCCAGAAATTATACAATATGGCGCGCTCTTTACAGAAGAAAATCATGCTAAAAACCTTACTAAATTAACCAGTTGTTGTCGCCCTAAATAGATTACAATCGTGCTGAAAAAGAACAAACAAAATAAAACATATAAACCGATTGTGTTGAAAAAAATTAAACATATTAACCGATTGGTGTCTCTAAAAACAACAAAATTAAACATATTAACTGATTGTCTTCGTTCTCTACAGATTACAATCGTGCTGAAAAAAAATTAAACATATTAACTAATTAGCGTCACTCTATACAAAAGACAATAACTATATATATATATATATATATATATATATATATATATATATATATTATTATTATTAATGTAATAAATCCCCAGACATACCCCTCCACCATACTGTATACCGATACTCTTTGGTTGACTGGGATAGCTTCCGTACATTCATATCTGATTTACCTCTGCACTCCATGTTTAAAAAGGATGTGTCCTCTATAGTATCAGATCTGTCCGAATGGTTAATTGTAGGCATAGACTAATTCATACCATCTAAAAAATTCCAACAAAAACCTAACAGCCAGCCATGGTTCTCCCCAGAATGTGCTGCTGCTATCGCGCACAGAAATCACTTTTTCCATAGCTACCAACGTAATAGATGCACTGAGACTAAAGCTGCTTTTAGGACTGCCAGCAACCACTGTAAAAGAATAATAAAAAATGCAAGAGAGCTATATGCCCAGTCTGTTAAATCCAAGGTAGCTGATCAGCAGCTTGATTCCCACCAGTTTTGACAAATAACAAATAGGATCCTGAACAGAAGTGTGCGTTCTATCCCAACCATTATCAATGGATCAGAGGTCATCTCGTCAGCGTCAGACAAGGCCAAACTATTTGCAAGGAACTTTGCAACTAATTCTACCCTATGCGACGAAGGCCATCAACTCCCCATATTTCCTCCTATAACACAGAACAAGCTAGGTAACATACAAATATCCGTGCATGAGGTCGCCAATCTAATCAAGAACCTTGATTCCAGTAAAGCAACTGACCCTGATTGCATCCCAATTATAGTGTTAAAAAAGCTTCAACCAGAACTCGCTCCCATACTTACGAAACTATTTAAGCGCTGCCTTAAGGAGAAGTGCTTTCCGACTCCCTGGAAGACCTCATCAGTTTGCCCTGTATTTAAGAATTCAGGTGATAAGTCATCTCCCTCTCAGTACAGACCAATAAGTCTCCTGTGTGTTATGAGTAAGTTGCTGGAATCCATATTAAATAGAGAAATAGTCAACCACCTCAGCAGGAACAACCTTCTTAGTGACACACAATATGGTTTCCACTTTGCAAGATCTACCGCAGATGTGCTGACGGTTATATCCCACAGAATTAGTGAATCTCTTAACAAAGGCTTCCTTTCTAGGGCAATTGCTCTTGACATATCAAAGGCCTTCGACAAGGTATGGCATAAGGGTCTACTTCACAAGATTTCCAGCTATGGTATAACTGGAAATGTTTTCTCAATCATTAAATCATTTCTCTCCGATAGGCTCATAAAAGTAGTGGTAGATGGACAAAAATCGGAGGCCTGCAATATAAATGCTGGAGTCCCTCAGGGGTCAATCCTGGGCCCAACTCTTTTCCTGATCTACATCAATGACCTCCCTAAACATATATTTAAATCATTCGTTGACATCTATGCTGATGACACGATAATCTACGGCAACACATCAAAGGCTGTAAATGACAAAGTTCTCTCTGATTCTCTCTCCTCTGACCTCGAGTGCGTGGTTCAGTGCGGGAAGACGTGGTTGGTTACCTTTAATGCATCCAAAACCAAACTCCTATCCTTACATCATCAACTCTCTGATCCCCATCTGACATCAATTGGGATGGATGGCTCTCATCTGGGTGAGGCCCCGTGTTTTGACAAGCTTCTGGGTTTGACCTTTACTCCTGATCTGAAATGGAACACGTACATCAAGTCTGTTGCCAAGGTCGCTGGAAAGATGGTGGGATCCTTCTACCACTCCAGAAGATATCTCACTACTGATGCAATTCTCTATCTATATAAAAGCCAAGTACGTCCAAGGATGGAATACTGCTGCCATATCTGGGCAGGAGCTGCTAAAAACAGCCTATCCTGCCTTGACAGAGTACAAAATAGACTTTGTGGCTTAGTGGGGGATGCCCTTTTCTCTACCCTGCAACCTCTCTCCCACAGAAGAGACGTTGCGAGCCTATCCTTGTTTTATCGTTATTTCCATGGCAGGTGCTCGTCTGAACTCCAATCTCTGGTCCCCCCCCCTCGCCAATCTTTCACGAAAAACACCCGTCTAGCTGAATCCACTGTGAAAAATTTCCCCACTCTATATCTGTGCCTAAATCAAAACGTGAATTCCATGAACAAAGCTTCTTTCTTAGAACTGCACGCCTGTGAAACTCTGTTCCATCTGCCTGCTTCCCACTAGACTACAACTTGGATGTGTTCAAGTCCAACGTTAACAAATTCCTAATGAACCGCCCCCTTAATTAAACACTTCATCAAATCTTCACACTAACGTAATGTACTTGCAATAACCCTTATCCCTGAGTGACTTCCGGGCCTTGATAAGTGGTGATCACTGTGTAAAAAAAAAAATATATATATATATATTATGTACAGCATAATCGCGTTGACACACCGGTTCTCATCAGATCACCGAAGTTAAGCAATGTTGAACTTAGTTAGTACCCAATGGGTGACCATTTGGGAATTTTAGGCGCTGTATGTGCTCTCTGCTTATCTCGGCATTTGTTTCCAGTTGTCCTGAACATACACTTCACTTACCACTGGTATTTAATAATGTCGACTCAGGAGAGATGTGGTTGGAGATTGCGCATCTTCTGGCACAAAAAATTCAGACACAGGCACTTTTTCGTGAGTATCCATAGTCTGTCAAGGACTGAAGGAGCCTGTTGTTTATATATATATATACGTTACTTTTCTTTCTCATATATATATATATATATATATATATATATATATATATATATATATATATATATATATATATATATATACGTTTATTTTCTTTCTCATATATATATATATATATATATATATACGATTATTTTCTTTCTTTTATATATATATATATATATAAGAGGTGGGTGTACACATGTATTTATAAGTTGTATTAATAAAATTTCTCACCTGCTTCAGCTTGTGTCTTTCCGTTACTTCTGCATCGTACCGCCTTCTACAATTCTATCTAACATATATATATATATATATATATATATATATATATATATATATATATATATATATATATATACACGTTTATTTTCTTTCTTTATATATATATATATATATATATATATATATATATATATATATATATATAATGTTAAAATATCCACGTATGCTCCTAGAATAGTAATTTAAAAGTTGTGAGGGCTTTTTGAGGCATAAAGAATACAAAAGGTATAATATTTTTCAGTAATGAAGATATTTATAGTGCGCTATGTATTTAGACAAGGACAGTTAGGGAATAGTAGTTACATGTCAAAAGTGTTCATTGTGTGAATATGTGCGTATTTGTGTATTTGACAATGTGTTAGCGTTTGCGTTTGCGTTTCATCTGTTTTTGTAATGCGTGTGTAGATGAAGATGGGCTCTGGGTTGTAGTGCCCCTTTCTTTTCCTCACTCCCAGCCACAGAGAGACATGGAATGCTTTGTAGAGAATGCGTTCTTTGAGTTCCTTTTTTGTTGAGCCGGCTAATGACGTCTCAATGGTTTTGACTGCTTGTCTCCTTATATTCGAATTTCCGACTTCGCACTGGGTTATTACTTTCACGTATATGTGTTACTTTTGGGGGGTGGGATATTTCCATTAGTTGAAAATAATTTGATTTAACACCATTATGTTAAAAGTTGTAAGCTTTGGGAAGGTGAGTAGAAAAGCGAATCACAACGAAGCATATAAGGGGAAAATGTAAGTAATCATAGACAATTGCATTTTAGCGTTCATAAGAATCACTTCGCAATTCAATCACCACAGATAATTCCATTTTGAAAATAAAAAACAATAAATAAAAAAATAAACATCAATCAGCCTTTGTTATTTCAATTTTGGCTTTCACGAAATTTCAACTGAATGCAAATATTTGAAAGTAATTTACTATAAAAAAAAAAACTGATGTGTTGTTAAACTGAGTTTTCTTTGTCCAGACTCAAGAATCGATTTCATTTATTTAATAAATGGCGTTTGATTCTTTTTACAAATGAAATCTGCGACTGTTATTATTTTTCCATAATAGCATGTTTACATTTCATATATACACAAGTTCAAACATTTTGCCCCAATTATTGAAGTGGAACTTGAACGAATACACATTTCCTACTCGTGTTCAGACGTGGTTAGAAATGATAGCGAAAAAAAATAAACAAAAAAAAATTGTCTCCTCGCGAGTGAATTATTATAATTGCAATCTTAAAAATTACATTTCTTCTTCACTTTTATATATATATATATATATATATATATATATATATATATA
The DNA here is from genome assembly GCF_053919585.1 of Euprymna scolopes. NCBI lineage: Eukaryota > Metazoa > Mollusca > Cephalopoda > Sepiida > Sepiolidae > Euprymna > Euprymna scolopes. The sequence continues at coordinate 23,966,805 of NC_136493.1, forward strand.
TATATATATATATATATATATATATAAATGTAAAGTTGGTTCGTTCTAAAGAAATAAAACCATGTTTATACGTTACCAATTTATTTGAAATTTTCAGAAAACCCATTTTTAGAGTCGAGGTATGTTTTTATGTTATTAAAATAAATTTACCTAATTAAAATTAAAATATTAAATAAAATAAATATATTTATTTATCGTTTCTGCGAATCTGTTCTGTTGATAAAACTGAACTTCCGGTTCGATTCATTTCACAGCCACGAATTGACGAAAGGTTTAATTTTCTGTTAACTCGATAAGTAAAAAAAAAAAAAAAAAAAAAAAAACATATTTCATTTGTTTATCTTCCAAATTTTTTAATTTACACATCTTTTCTTTATTATATAAGACCAAAAAAAAAAAAAAAGTCTGTTGCTTGCTTTTGAGTTTTTTTTTTTCTATATAAGATTACTCATGCAGAGAGTGATCCGTGCTGAAATAATGTTATTATTTAAAAAGTCATTCTTAACATGGGGAGGTAAGGATGTTTTTTACCTATTCTGTACTTTAACCTTACAATTGAATAAATAAAAATAAAAAAAACATATCGTAAAACGTTATTTAAACGTGGAAATATGATTTAAAAAATAGCGCGGCTCTCTGCATTAGCACCATTTTTATTTATTGTTGTTGTTTCACGAATTTTCGGCCAACTATTCCTCTGGCCTTCATGAAAAGAAGTCCTTTTATAAATGTTCAGTAACTTTTTCCTTTTATTATTCTTAAAGAGTAAAACTTTTCTTATTCATGAAAGGAGTTAAGCCTACGTAAATAAATAAATGTTTGTACACGTGACAAATTATCAATAAATGGTTTAGTTACTTTTTTTACAAAATGTTTGTAAAAGTGCGAAAGGCGACGTTACGTTGTTGTACAAACATTACTCCCATGCTTAATTTCTATACTTATAGGTTTTTGGAATTTTTTTTCACTGGATTATTATTGATTGGACACTAATTAAACAGATTATTAAAAAAAAAATGTAAAAAAGAAATCATTATTTCGACATTTGAAAGTGGTGCTCACTTTTTAGTTACAACGTTCTGATAAATCAGTCACCCATTTTGTAAGCAATAAAAACGCGGTATATCAAAACCATAGAAAGTAAAAATAATGAGTCTCTACCGCATTTGTAAGTCAGAAATATATTTGTTTCTCAAAGAAAAAAAATAGAGAGAACAGGACTTTTTTTTTATTGTTTTCATGAAAATAAAGTTTCGAGATTTTTAATTATTTTTTTTTTTACTTATTTAGTCAGTTTGTGGTTTTTTTTTTTTTTAAATTGTTTTTGTGAAAGGTGAGTTTTTTTTCAAAACTTTTGTTTTGTTTCTTTTTAATTTTTTAAAAGTATTATAAATTTCACTAACATGCTGGAGAAATGTTTAATAATTTGGTATTTTTTTAGATTAGGTCCACCTCCACAATTTTCCTTACAATGACGACATTTATAGGTTTCCGAGTATGCTGAACACGCAAATTGCATTGAAATTTTGCGGAAATAAATAGTTGTATTATGCATTGTATTCTTCGGCGGCCATCTTTTTACGTGCACACGCGCCATAAACAAATACACACACGTAAAAAAGATGGCCGCCAAAGATTACAATGCATAATACAACTTTTTATATCTTGATAACTACTTATTTCTGCAAAATTTCGATGCGATTTTCGTATTCTGCATAGTCGAAAACCATTTCAAGTCGTCATTTAAAAGAAAATTGAGGAGGTGGACCTAATCTAAAAATTTACCAATAATTTTTAATCCCGTACGCCTCCCGATACATTGCTTCGTCAACATGCGACTATTTTATATCTCCCGAAGACACTTCCGTATTTAGAAAAAAAAAAAAAATAAATAAATAAAAAGTGACCGATTTGCCATAACGTGGTAACTAAAAAGTGAGTATCCCTTTCAAATGTTGAAATGATTTTTTTTTTTTTTCAATTTTTTTTCATAATCTGGTTAGTGTTCAATCAATAATAATCCAGTGAAAAAATTTCAAAAAACCTATCAGTATAGAAACTCCACCACGTAAGTAAATAAATAAAAAATGTTACGTACGCATGCGTTAGCCTTGACTAGGGGGGTACTAAGGGAACGACCATTAAATAATTCTGCGGGTCGCCATGGAACTCAACGCCCAAGGAGTATCAAAATAGTTTTCATGATCTGAAGAAAATTTTTTTTCCGAAAAGTGGGTGATCACTTTTCCATCTAAATTTAACTTAAAATGAGCACCCACTTTCTGGCCACCTGAGGAAGGGGCATTTATTTTCGTGTTTATTGGCTTAAAGGTTTTTTTTACAAGGCAGTTTGGTACGCGAATGCATATTAAACAGTTTTCGTTTATGCTCACGCATAGCATAAACAAAGGCTACGTCTGTGAAATGGAAAATAGTCCCAGAGTTCAGGGGTTAATACCATGCAAAAGAAATCAAACAAAAAGACTTTTAAGCCAAGAAACACACAGAAAGAAAAAAAAATAGCATCCATTTTTTTCTATCGAATTCATTTGCTGTTTTTATTGAAAACTATTTTCCCCCGGATTTTTTATATAATTTTCCATTAAGGGCTGTGCGTCTCACGTTCGTAAATAACAAAAAATTTTTTGTAGATTTTGGTGTGCTAAAAACGAATCTGCAAACCGTTTCCGTCACAAAAAAATAGTTTTTATGATATGAAGAAATTACTTTTTCGAAAAAGTGGCGATCACTTTTCCATGTAAATTTAACTTAAAATGAGCACCCACTTTCTAGCCACCTGAGAGGGGGGATTTTTTCCCATGTTTATTGGCTAAACAGCTTTCGTTTATGCTTACGCATAGCGTAAACGAAGGCTACGGCTGTTAAATGGAAAATAGTCCCAGAGTTCAGGGGTTATTACCATGCAAAAGAAATCAAACAAAACTTTTTAGCCAAGAAACAGAAAAACGCCCCTCTCTCAGGTGGCCAGAAAGTGGGTGCTCATTCTAAGTTAAATTTTCATTGAAAAGTGATCACCCACTTTTCGAAAAAGTAATTTCATGAATGTCATGAAAACTTTTTTTTTGCTACGTAAACGGTTTGCAGATTCGTTTTTAGCACACCGAAATCTACAATAAAATATTTCGTTATATATGAACGTGAAACGTGCCTTAAAGTAAAATAATACCGGATTTTTTTAAGCAGATTTGCCGTTTAGTTGTACAAATATCCTCAAACCAGGTAATCACTAAAAGGGATTTTTAAAAGTCGTCACCTGTATCGAGCAAAAGTTTAAAACCACCGATTATATGCCAGCCTACATCATGGTAACATATATTGAGTGAGTTCCTAACAGTATTTTTAGTTTAAACTCATTTTCCCAAAATTTCCCCAAACTTAACATGTTCGATACAGTCTGCCGCCATTTGTATTTTTCAGATATACCGATAAACATTGAATGTTTTTGAACCGATTATACATTACATAAAAACACTAAAATCTTATCCAGTTAGGTAGAACACTTACTTTTCTTGCCTTTGATAACATTTATTTGTTATATATTTATTTTTTGACAACTTCTTTGTATCTGTGTTTAGTAATATAAACCCTTTTCATTTAATGTAACGTTTAGTCGGCTCGAAAAACAGTGTTTATTGGTGTATTTGAAAGCTACAAATGGTGGTGGACACTGTTGATTACTTTAAGTTAGAGAAAGTGAGTTAAAACTAAAAAAAACTATACAAAATACTGTCAGAAACCTATCCATTATGCCAGCCTATGTCATGGTAACATATGTTCGGTGAGTTTCAGACACTGTTTTGTATAGTTTTTAGTTTTCAACTTACTTTCCCAAACTTAACGTATTCAACAGAATTCGCGACCATTTCTGTTTTTTGAGCCAATTAAACATTTTACATTACATAAAAACACTAAACAATTATCCAATTAGGTAGAAACGTAAATTACCTTACCTTTGCTTTCATTTATTTGTTTTTGGACGACTTTTTCGAATCTGTGTATAGTAACCCCCCTCCCCCACCATCAACCAAATATTAATTACTAAATCACATTTTTTAAAACAACAAAAAAAAAGCATTTAGCGTTTCAACATTTTTGCTACGTTCGGCTTCATCCACTGATTGTTGGTCAAGTCCAAAACATGAATGATTGACAGAAACTCTCGAGGATCCAGATCAAATTCTGCAAGAGCACCATTTTTTTCAGTTTCGCCTTCTTTTTCACTTTTTGCAGTGGATTGCTGTACTAATATAAGAAACATGCATTTTCTCTTTTATTAAATTTTTCCATTACACCAAATTGAGCCACTGCAACGCGTGGCAGGGTACAGCTAGTATATATATATATATATATATATATATATATATATATATATATATATATATATATATATGCGTGTGTGTATATATATATATATATATATACACACACGCACATATATATATATATATATATATATATATATATATATATATATATATATATATATATATATATATATATATATATATACATATATATAAGGTATAATCACGTTGACACATCAGTTCCCGCTAGATCACCAAAGTTAAGCAACGTTGAGCCTGGTCAGTAATAAAATGGGTCACTATTTGGGAATTCCAGGTGTTGTATGTGCTCTCTGCTTATTTTAACAGTTTCCTGTAAATCCTGGACATCTCACTCGTTGCTGCTGGACTGAAGCACTACCAATTCAGGAGGGGTGGCATTATAGATTGTGCATGAGCCACTTGATGTCTTAAATCTGTGGTCTGAAATGCTACCAAAGGCAAGATAAGTTATCCCTTTGTGATTAAACGCCTTAAAAATTCCATATAAACCTGTTTCTGTGCAACCTGTAAAATCCCGTGCAGTCAAAAAAGAATGAAGAAAGAGAAAAAGAATGACTGCCTTTTCTCGTTATATGCTTGGGATATTGTCAACTAATGTGCAAATGAGGTGCTTCCAGTTTGAAACAAAATGCTTGATTTTTCAGACTGGATTGATTTTAAATTTGGATGTTGGAGTCACAAGTTTTGTTAGCAGTGCGTCGTCGTATTTTGGAGTTGACAGTTTTGTTAGCAGTGCGTCGTCGTCTTTTGGAATTGACAGTTTTGTTAACAGTGCGTCATCGTGTTTTGGAGTTGACAGTTTTGTTAGCAGTGCGTCGTCGTGTTTTGGAATTGACAGTTTTGTTGGCAGTGCGTCGTCGTATGTTGGAGTTGACAGTTTTGTTTCTCTCTTTTTTTTTTCATTTTTCTTAAACTTTTTCTTCTAGGGGATGGGACATCCAACCAGATGTCTGACATTTACCCCTATTTTAGTGAGTCCAACCAAGAGATCTTTTCAGGATTCTAGCCGTCCATTTCAGTGCAATCGTTTGTATTTCACTTGCACTTGGTTCACCGGGTATGCTTGCTATGTACTTTTTAAAGTTCTTTTTCATAAGCCCAGTTGCTCCTATGATGACTGGTATAATTGAAACGTCTTTTAATTTCCAATTTCGTTTCATATCATACATAAGTCCTTGATACTTTGTTATCTTTTCCCTCTCAACTCTGTTAAGCCCTGTATCATTGAGTACACTGACCTCTATTACGGTCGCAGTGCGTCGTCGTGTTTTGGAGTTGACAGTTTTGTTAGCTGTGCGTCGTCGTATTTTGGAGTTGACAGTTTTGTTAGCAGAGCGTCGTCGTATTTTGGAGTTGACAGTTTTGTTAGCAGTGCGTCGTCCTGTTTTGGAGTTGACAGTTTTGTTAGCTGTGCGTCGTCCTGTTTTGGAGTTGACAGTTTTGTTAACAGTGCGTCGTCGTGTTTTGAAGAATAACGTGTTATTTTTTATGGGGAGGGGGGGTCATTTGTATTTTCATTGAATGTATTGATAAATGATGAGACGATTCCAATGTATTTTCCGATTCTGATACAATTACGGATTCTGTACTAAATTCCCGATTCCGATACAACTTCTGATTTCGATTCTTTATAAATCTCTAAATATTTAATTATAACACTGTTATTTCTTGATTAATGTAAAAACACATGCTAAATGTGCACATATTTTCTCAAACGCAATAACTTGTGTGGATAGGTGATCTATAGATTTTAGTTCTATAGGTATTTTAAAATCAATAAATATTTATTATTTTATTATTACCAGCATTGAAAAATTTTGTTTTAAACAAAATCAAATTAAAAAAAAGGGTAATCTAAGGAATCGTTTTTGGCATCGGAAAATAAACACAAATGTTTCTGATTCCGATACTGATTCTGATACTGATTCTGATAGTGATATCAGATTCTAATATGATTAAAGCATATATTTTGTTTGCGGAAAACTGCAGATCAGTATGAGATGGATGACCATTTTGGTATAGCAGGCACTACAGTCTTTGTATAAACTATCTGTTCAGTCCGGCTTTGCTCGGGCATTATGTACTGTTCATAACTTGCCCTATGTGTGAATACACTTTATGTAAGACACACATACACACACATTTTCACTTTTATAGATATATAGATTATCTGGTATTTTTCATATACACTAAGAGTTTTCATATAAAAATATTTCTTTTACTAGCAGAGCCCATGAAAATTCCACAGAAGGAGTAATATACTTAATCAACAATCATGTTTTAATAAAACTAATATTTGGGGTGGGGGGGGGTACTGAAAAAATTAGTTTTTTAAACAGAAAACTCACTAACACACAGCAAACATGAGTTTATTAACATTTCTATGAAAACAGTCTCTATAGTATTTCAAATATAGACCTGACACAAATGAGATAAATTAATAAGTACTAATAAACATTAAAATAATATTGTGCTACATAGTTCAATACAAATAATAAAATCACATTGTAAGAAACAATCTTTAATTTACTTCTTTAGTCCAGCACCAGACAATGTTCTGTTTTTTTGTTGTTTTTTTTTGCTTGTTTTTTTCCCCCCTGTTTCTTTCGAATCTTCCATTTTTTTAATGTAGCTGGGATTTTTTTTTTTTTTTGGTGAAAAAAAAAACACTGCAAGTCGAAATTTCTACAAGTTCCTTCTCATACCATTACAGCAATGATCATATATTATTTCTATAATGATATTCGAAAATGAGGCTATATCATTCTTATATTTGTTTCTAGGATTGTCAGATTGGCTTTTTTAATGCCAAACTTTGCAAATCTGGCCTTTTTTAAGTGTTTGGCCTTAAAAAATTTATTTGGCTTTTTTCAAAGCATAACGCACGAATTAACTAAGAAAGGAACACGCAGAATATTATATAGATTGAATCAAGCATTTGAATTTAGAAGGCCGATGGTACGGTGACCCACACATCAAATATGGGCTTAGAGGAGGATGACATCCAATCATATTCAAACTATCATCCTTTCTCGTAATGGTTCTCAGTACTAGGCCGTGACATGCAGAGGTTTAATGATGCCTAGAGCCAAGTTCTCGAATGATGCTCCAAACACTCAAGTATAAGTCCTAGTACTTAAAAATATATGAAAGGGAGATAGTTTTATATGCTTGGATGCTCCCTTGCAATTTGAATGCGCTCCTCCTCTGTACATCACGAAGACTGAGTATTTGAGGCATACAATTAAGGAATGAGCTCAGCAGGAGGTTTTCCATCGGTACCAAAGAGGAAAAACCATCGTTCCTATTTAATAGTCTCCCCACGAGGGCAAAGTTAGGCACAAGGTCGGTTTTTAATGTGGGGGAAATCCAGCTCCTCAAAAAGGGGCACTCTGGATAGGAACAAGAATAAAAATTACCTCAGTCATAAGCGTTTCTCCTTCAGTGACTCGTTAGTTGGGTGTTTTTGTTTTATGACATATCAACCCTTTTCAGGTTATTTAATGGCGAATCCAATGATTTTGAAGAAAAATGTTTTTAATAGAATATATTTTTTTTCAAGTCAGTTTCTATTTAACCATAGTTGGGACCCTAACAGGTACTATCACTCCGGGTCAGAGTGGACCTGGGAGCAACAGCAATTAAAGGGTGGCTCCACACTCCCCCAAAGCCCTCCAGCTGGAGCCTGACCATCAGATATAGCTAAACGTCATATCCTGGACCCCTTCATTGGCTGAGAACAGAAAAGGTGAAGTGCAGAACAGATACTACACTGTGATCTTGGCCTGAAGATTATTGTTAAGATGAGAGATAGTTTTATATATTTGGATGCTCCCTTGCAATTTGGATGTGCTCTTTATTTATACATCACAGAGACTGAGAAGCATACAATCAAGAAATTGGCTCAGCAGGAGGTTTTCCATCGATACCAAAGAAGAAATACCATAGTTAATATGGCTGGTTTCCTGTTAACTGAGGCATCTTTCTGTTTCTGTGCAGCTCTAGGAGGTTAACTCTCCTGGGCTTTACCTTCTTTGAGAAGGAGTTAGTTTAGCACTAATCATCTGAGGCGCCCCTACCAGGGGATGCTAACAGAACTGACAACCATTATTTGGAGGGGGAGCAGAGTACTCTATCTCTAGGGTGCTGGCTTTTCAAACCCACTTTTCAACCCTTGTCATATCATCCCATGGAAGGGAGATAAAGATTTATAGGAACTGGCCCTGGGCATCACCAAGGCTCCAATAACCACTCCATAAGTAGATAAAGTATTTTTCTAATAATCATAAAGTTGCTGAAATGTAGATATTCCATTTTTTTTTTAATATAGAAAAATGTCTTTAAAAAAAGATGTATATATATAAGAATCACTAAAAGTTTTTTCCTTTTTTGGAAGCCATATGCACATGTGACAAAGGTTTAAATTAAGTCTAATCAATCGGAAAGTGGGGATGGCTTTCGAAAATATCGGCGAAAAAAAGCGACCCCTTCCTGCAGAAAAGTGCCGAGTTCAGGGTGAAGGAATTTATGTTTTTAGCCAATTTTTCGATATTTGTCGTCCGAAGGGTCGAGCTTCAAAACGATACTGATCTCGTGAAAATCCGTCGCCTCTGTCGAAAGTTTTAAGCATACATACATGCATATATACATGATGATTGCAAGGTCTTGTCAGACGAGTGCCACTCCCTCAGACATTTAAAATCCATGAGCCCAAATGCCTGAGGGAGTATCTATACAAAGATGATGTTACAGAGTCTTAGCTTTGTACGACAGCTAAGTCTCTCTCTCAGTTCAAAATGTTGAGATCCAGCAACAAGCAAGAGCAAGATAGCCAGCAACAAATTAAACTGCAGACCAGCTTAATGGTACTGGTCTCCCGCTTTGTTTTTTAAATCAGAGATTTGCTTCTCCTAGAAAGGTTGCCTTTACCACGGCTTACGGGAGCCCTCTCCACCCCAATACACATACACACACACACACAAACACAAATATACACTGTGCTAGTAGGCCGTTGACCCAGAAAAAGAGTTCATATATACATACATACATACATACATACATACATACATTCAAACAGACGTGAGATTTATATTATAGATAAACTATTTCTGGTTAAATAAAATTTATTATATTGAGTTTTAGAATTGGTTGCCGAGTTGTTGCTATTTACACAAATATTATTTTTTTTACTTGGATTATAATTCTGGACTTTCGTCTTATAAAAATGTATATTTTCCCGCTTTATTCATGGCATGAACTTTAATCTTATTAATTTCATGCTCGTGGGAGGTCACAAACATACACGATTGAATACAAATTAGATATCTACCGATATATAAAAATAAACTACTTCTGGTTAAATAAAATTTATTATTTTGAGTTTTTAGAATTTGTTCCCGGGTTGTTGCTATTTACTGTTTTTTTTTTGTTTTTTGTTTGTTTGTTTTTTTTGGGGTTTTTTTCCTTGTTAGGGAGAAGAGTTTCGATCTTTGCTTCCATCACGGTCACGAATTCGGACGTCGGTCGTTACGCTTTTTCCCTACACATCTTCTATCCAAATACATTTGACATCTGTCGAAACCACTATAGTTTTTTTTTTTAAGTTTTTTCTTCTTTAATACGATATTTCTGTTTAAGTTTCCAAACATATCACGGAAGAAGAATAAATATTTTTATTGGATTTACCAAAACTCCTGAGCGAAATCTAATTACATATAAAAAAACTAATAACACATTCGAATATGATTAAAGTATATATTTGTTTGCGGCAACGTTTATAATACCAAATATAATACCTCCTCTTTTTTTTATTCTGCCCGAATGGATCAGAGGGGATTGCAAACTTATGCATTCATGACCTGATGTTACATGATAAAGACTGTCCCCTTTTCATGTAAGTATAAAAATAGAGAGATTAGTTAAAATGAAAATAAAATAAGAGAAAGCAGAAATCGAACCCTGGACATAAGTTTTAAAGAACAATAGGTTTAAATGGAATGTCCAGTAAATTGTTAATTCTGATGAAATAAATAATAAATAAACTATTCAATTGTTAGAAAGAATGTGGATAATAAAATATGGGTTAAATAAAGTAGATATGTAGGTTGAATTCCTTTGTAAAAACATCAAACAAAAATAGGTTATTGGGAAATCATATGTCGGAAACGTGCAAAGTCGCGCATGTTGAAACACGTGAATTTTGCTCACGTGGCCAGACATGCATGGATGTCTCAATATAGGAAGTGAGAGTTAGTTAGTTAGAGAGATAGTCAGTGAGAAACTCAGAGAGGGTCTGGGAATTCGAACGTCTAGGAAGCGAGACGATCACTTTGAAACTAAAATGTGAAGCTTTGAATTCTTGATGATGAAAACCACGGCCGGTCGTGACGAAATAAACCCATCATGTGTTTTATAAAACGTCGTCTTGTCTTATGATTCTACAAAATGGTAAATTGAATTGTATTATATGTCTATATATCTGTGTTATAAAATGTCATTACATACACGTCTCGACATCTCATATCCACAATGTGAATCTACATCTCATATCTACACTGAACACTATCTCTTCACTCTAAGAGCTTCACATAGCAATACATCTATTAACCTAAGAATGAACATATTTTTAATATATAAGAATCGTAATAACATGAACAATCTCTCATAACATGAACAATCTCTCTAAGTCTCTTACAACAACATCTCTTTATCTCTAAGACTCTCTTTTAATGAAAATCCTATATGTAACATATACATATTTTGGTGCCCGTGAACCAGTTTGCATCAGCGATGCAAAAACCGAACCTGGGGTCTATATAACAAATACAAATTTGGTGTACGTGACCAGTCCACTCATGCAAGGATGGGTTAAAAAAAAAGAAACTGGCGTTACCACGAAAAAAAAACATGTTTACTAGACGATCACAGAATGCGAAAAAGAAAAAGAAATTCAAAACGAAATAAAACAATAATTTTAAAAAAAGAGAGAACAGGCACACATACGCGGTATTAAAAACAATAGAAGAAGAAAAAAATAATAAACACACAAAAGAACAAAAGATACAAGAAATATTAAAAAAAAGAAAAGGCCGATATGCCGTAAAAGAAATCCGTAGTAATTAATGGAAATATAGTAAACAAGTCACCATGCCTAATTCATTGATAAATGAATTGGTTTGTTAAAAAAATACACACACACACATACACGCAAATGTAGAGATTGGGGTCACCCATTATTGTTTTGAAATTTGTATGGAGTGTCAACTAGAAAATTTGTGTCAATATGAAATCGTTTGGACGAATTGTTGAATTTAATCTGTCAATCAAACAGGAATTTTTCAAAGGTCGCATGTAGTCTCTGAAACAGCGTGTAAATTCTGTTTGGAAATGCATTTTTGTGTTCATAGTTGAACTTTTCGGCTTTTTGTGTGTTTCATTTGTTTTTTTTTTTGAAAAAAAAAGGGACAATTGTTTTGGACAGACTTTGTTGAATGGTTGTTTGTTACAGATAACTTTCTTTTTTTAAGTTATAATTGTTGATCATAGTTTTGTGTAAATCATAGTTAAATGTATTAAGGTATTTTTTTAATGTTTTATGATGTTGAACAAATATTGTAAATTGTCTTAAATGTATGTAAATATTATTGATTTTCACAGCAAGAATTCAAAATCAGCAGTAAATATACATTAGATTTAAACAGTCTAGGAGAAAATAAAACTAGTTAAGACGTATGGTTGGCTTACAGATTAAGTTAGAATTTTAGAAGGGGGACAAGAATTAAAATTACGTAAACGGATATTTACAGAGTTTTTAGATGTCATAAGCCGTAAGAAAGATGTTTTTTTTAGCAATTGGTTTTTGTTGTTTTTTTTTAGAGATTCTATAATTTTTCTCCAAGAAAAGTGACTTGGTAGGGATTGATAAGCACAAGATGTGCCCCTATTCGAAAAATTTGGGAACCTGGTTAATTAAGTGCTTAAAATACGCTGGTTGCACGTAACGACTCCAAGCAAGTGGTAAGACTTGGCTTAATTAATAAACAGGCGTTGAAAAGAATACGAAAATTCTTAAGGGGACTAGTAAACCGATGATAGGTAGTCCCGAGGCATCACATATAGCTTAATGAAGTAAGAGACAGGCAAAAATATGCCGTAGATTACGTAAGAAAGATATAACCTTGTATTTTTATTTTTAGAAACGCATGAATGTGGAATATATCTGCTGGATCTTGGAAGCTCTGGTGAGAGAAAATAAAAATCACAAAAAAATCGGGCTATTAGATAGAATTTAGAGCACAATTAAGGCGTTGGGCGCGAAAGGTGTTAGTTAATTAGGGGTGATATTTCTAAATCCTCGTCGAAGTTTCAGGAATCCAAGTAAGGAAATCCGAGTGAATCCGTATGAGAGAAAAAAAAGGTATATCTTAAACTTCTGAAGCCAACCACAAAGATTTAAGTATATGAGCTTTGGTATGTCCCGTATAAGATAGTTATAGAATAAAAAACAAAGCCATACTTGATAAGACTAACCATGCGGAAAGAGAGATCAGGACACTTTTGGGGACGAAGGAAGTCGTCCATTTCGAGGGAGGTGGAAAACCTCTAGTCTGCGGCATATGGGTGGCTGGAAAATAGCTGATGTGAATCATAGGTGAAGATCCTACACCCAAAAAGTAAATGCCAAGAAGATCAGAAAGGTTCTGATCTTATAAAAAAAATAAATAATTGTGAAGTCGGCCGTGGAGGGCTGACTGAAAGAGATTTTTTTTTGTTTTTTTAGCCTATCTTTCTAGCCGTGTGGTTGTGTAGATGTAAAAATAAAAAAAATGTACTAAATTTAAAAATGCATACTTTTTTGTGTGAAATATGGAAGGGAGGGATGTTACATGATAAGGGCTGTCCCCTTTTCATGTAAGTATAAAAATAGAGAGATTAGTTAAAATGAAAATAAAATAAGAGAAAGCAGAAATCGAACCCTGGACATAAATTTTAAAGAACAATAGGTTTAAATGGAATGTCCAGTAAATTGTTAATTCTGATGAAATAAATAATAAATAAGCTATTCAATTGTTAGAAAGAATGTGGATAATAAAATATGGGTTAAATAAATTAGATATGTAGGTTGAATTCCTTTGTAAAAACATCAAACAAAAATAGGTTATTGGGAAATCATATGTCGGAAACGTGCAAAGTCGCGCATGTTGAAACACGTGAATTTTGCTCACGTGGCTAGACATGCATGGATGTCTCAATATAGGAAGTGAGAGTTAGTTAGTTAGAGGGATAGTCAGTGAGAAACTCAGAGAGGGTCTGGGAATTCGAACGTCTAGGAAGCGAGACGATCACTTTGAAACTAAAATGTGAAGCTTTGAATTCTTGATGATGAAAACCACGGCCGGTCGTGACAAAATAAACCCATCATGTGTTTTATAAAACGTCGTCTTGTCTTATGATTCTACAAAATGGTAAATTGAATTGTATTATATGTCTATATATCTGTGTTATAAAATGTCATTACATACACGTCTCGACATCTCATATCTACACTGAACACTACCTCTTCACTTTAAGAGCTTCACATAGCAATACATCTATTAACCTAAGAATGAACATATTTTTAATATATAAGAATCGTAATAACATGAACAATCTCTCATAACATGAACAATCTCTCTAAGTCTCTTACAACAACATCTCTTTATCTCTAAGACTCTCTTTTAATGAAAATCCTATATGTAACATATACATATTTTGGTGCCCGTGAACCAGTTTGCATCAGCGGTGCAAAAACCGACCCTGGGGTCTATATAACACTGAAAGTTTCATCTCTCTGTTGCAGATATTGACGGTGTGAGACTCTAAGAAAGTAGCTCCTATCATAGACGTGCGTTAGAGGCAGAGATGCGTCATTGAATTTCTAGCAAAAGTGCATTGAGAACGGTGACGACTATGTAGAAAAATAAATTCTGGGGTACAAACGGTTGCTCGTTTTAATGGCACAACTTCCGCCTTCGTAGCTTTTCAACATTTTTGAGTTAAAAAAATTAATAAAAGATCTTTCTTTTGGAACGACCCTCGTATAACAAAGCATGCTCTAGACGCCCATGCACAGCCATCGTTCCTGACTGGCAAAAGCGCATTGAGAATGCTGGGGATTATGTAGAAGAATAAATTCTGGAGCATAAAAGGTTGCTCACTCTAATGGTACCATCCCAGTCTTTGTATATCTTCAACGTTTTGAGTTAAAAAAAGAAAAATAGGAGGCTTTACTTTTGGAATTGTCATACTAACTTAATAAAATAAAACATTGGTGGATTAGAGAATGGTTTTATATGTACAAAAATCACCTTAGCCTAAATGAATGAACTAAAGAATAATAACGATATGCCCACTCGTAACACATGCAATGATCTTACAAGATTTTAAAAGTTGGACCTAAATAACATTTAAGCTGACATATCAAAATTTGATTCTGACTAGCCAATTTTCATTTCTTATTATTGGAATCATAATAATGTTGACAAGTTGGTTCTCATTAGATCATCAAAGTTAAGTGAAATGCAATTTGGGAATATCAGAAATTCATGGGAGGATGACGATAGCGTCCTGCAAAAAATAAAAACAAACATTGTCATCGCCACTGACTTGGATATACATGCAAATCGATTTAATATTTCCTAGAGACTCCCTCTTTCAGAGAAAGTAGGTTCACAAGGATGAAATGCTGAATATTTTGTGTAGCTTAATTGCTATACAGTAACCCCTCGCTACTTTATGGTTCGATTATCATGGATTCGCTACTTCATGGGTTTTTCAACATATTAATATCGCGTACGCACTTGCTTAATTCTCTCGTTTTACAGGTGTATTTATGTACACTACTGAACTGTAATAGTGTACTATACAACCTTACAAGTGTTACAATCGTTCTATTATTATTATTATTAATTTAGTAAAGGATGGGTTATAAACATTGCAGGGGTGGTTTTAAGCAGCCTATAAACTATAATAACTATAACTAACTATAAATAAAATAAACATTATGGTTTTGTCCTATTTCGCGGATTTTCGAATATCACGGACGGTCTCGGTTCCTATCTACCGTGATATTTGAGGGAATACTCTCTCTCTCTCTCTCTCTTTCTCTTTCTCTCTCTCTCTATCTCTCTCTCTCTCTTTATATATATATATATATATAAAGTAGAAGTTTACAAATAGTTTTTATTATTCGGCAGAATACTCCAAGACTGATGTGTTCCATAATTGGAGTTTCGAAGAATGCAAATTCTTCTCATCAGAGGAAAACTGTTTACAACATAATCAGATAGTCACGCTAAATATTAGCATTTCTATCTATTTGCTGGTTACTGCATAGGATGAAACTAAAAGTTTTACGAGTTTTAGTCACAAAACTTAAAAAACAAAAGAATATAAATATGGAAAACAGTTCACGCAGACAGTTCAATTCAGAGTTCAACATTAAAATAAAAATAACCAACCGTATTTAAAGAAGAAGCCCAGTGTAATGGAGGTAAATGAACAACAGCAGGTGATCGCCTCAGTGGTTGAAATGAAAAACAAAGCGTGAGAAATTGGAGTTAAAAAATTTACAGACCGCCCCCCACCCCAAAAAAAATGATTGGATATATATATATATAATAATATATATATATATAATCTAAAAGTTTTATGACTATTTATGTACAATACTAAACTGTAACAGCGTACTGTACAAACTTTCTATTATTATTATTAATATAGTAAATATTAATTAATTATTAATATAGTAAATATTAATTAATTATTAATATTTACTATATTAATTAATCATTAATATATTAAATATTAATTAATTATTAATATAGTAAATATTAATTAATTATTAATATAGTAAATGGTCGGTTATAAACATTACAGGGATGGTTTTAAACGGCCTATAAACAATTAAATAAGGTAAAAGTCATGGTTTTGTCCTACTTCGTGGATTTTCGAATATCACGGGTGGTTTCGGTCCATATCTACCGTAATACTCGAAGGAATACTGCATATATTTTCAAAACTTACTCTGTGTGTGTGTATGTGTGTGTATGTGTGTGTGTATTTGTGTGTGTGTGTATGTGTGTGTATGTGTGTATGTGTGTGTGTATGTGTGTGTGAGTATGTGTGTGTGTGTGTGTGTGTGTGTGTGTGGATATGTTGAATAATAATAAAATACTCTATTGCAAAAATATAAAAAACTATTTATCTAAAAAAAAACTATAAATTATATATTTCAGAGCAGTCCTATAATTTCATTGACATGAATTAACCTTTTACTATTTAAAAGGTCGTTAAATTATCTTGTGAGTCACTCATGATTTGGATGAAATTTAAGAGCCTTTCAGATGGTAAAAGGTTAATCCATGTCAATGAAACCATGGTAAATCTGTGAAATATGCAAGGGTGTGTTGGTTGCATGAACCATGTAAGTTGCCCAAAATGGCGTCTTTTTTCTAAGTTTTTTAAGGTAAACATCTGATCAGTACGTGACTAAATATGCAGCAATACCATAATTTTGCATACTTGTTAGTCACAATACAAAACAATATTGTAATGGGAAAAGTAATAAATGACCAACTGAGAAAACTTGATATTGGAACTTAGAAAATTATTATATCATTATATATATACTAGACTACCCGCGACCCGTTGGGTCAGTATGTTATATTAGCTATGGAATTCATGTATGAGTGTGACACTGGTGACGTAAAGAAAAATTTTTTTTTCACATAACAGAAACATTTCTATAAAAGTATATTAAAATGAAAAAAGAATATAGATAGATTTCTATGAGTTGTCCTGTTTATTATAATTGATTATTTTTTTTTTTAATTTATAGTTACTGCATTATAAGTGGTTGGCCATAGTTATAGGTAAATATGCACTGAACAGATACCATAATACTTATTATAGTTAAATTCAAATTTTGATATATCTGCTTTTTTTTTTACATCGTTCATTTCTGTATTATGTTTAAGTTATTTTCAACCCAACTCTTCCCATGTTAAATAATAATTTCGAAATAATAACGTTAATATTTCAGCGTCCCAATTGTTCTTTTGTTTTTTTTTTTTTGGTTTTTTTTTCGCGTTTAAATTATCCAAATAGACAATTGTTAATATTGTTTGCTTTTTTTTTTTACATTGTTCATTTCTGTATTACGTTTAAGTTATTTTAAACCCCACTCTTCCCATGTTAAATAATAATTTCGAAATAATAGCATTAATATTTCAATGCGCAGGTTATGCGCAACCGGATGTCGTAAACCGGAAAGTGGGTTACATACATCGTTACAAGGTCATTTGAGTTTTATAATTTTATATATATATATATATATATATATATATATATATATATATATATATATATATATATTGCTATTCCTTGAGCAATCATTTCACTTTTCCATTTACTAAAATGACTTTGCTATTTCCTATTTCCATATTGCCCTTTTCTTCGTATTTTTAAAAATTTGCTTTTAAAAAAATAAAATTGAATTTAACTTCTCCGTGATCTGAAGTATTTTCTGAAAACATGAATTTACCTTGGACATTTGTAATTCTGTTTCCCGTTCTTATGGATTATCAATGGACTTTATTGGACTTATCCTCCTCTTCCTGGATTTTACCTCCTTTTTCAATGGATTTTTAACACATCCTTTTATGCTTCTACTTTTTCCTTGTGTCTGCTTTCAAAATCATTATGAAACTTTATAAACTTTCACAACTTTTTATGCAAATATGATTCGATTCATATTTGTAGTTTCTTTTAATGCATTAATCTACAAAATTTATTGTATATTTTACAAACCTCTTTCCTCTGATGAGAAGAATTGTATTTTTCAAAACTCCGCAGAATAAGGCCTTTCAAATTTTTCTGTACTTCTTGTCGGATAATTAAAATTTTGTATACCTTCTTTACGTTATAGGCTAAAAAATTTTCCGATTCTGATATCCCAAATAGCTTTAAGTTTTTTTTTTAAATTTGAATTAATTTTCAATAAGATTTTTCTATTATTTATATATATATATATATATATATATATATATATATATATATATATATATATATATATATATATACATACATACATACATACATGCATATATATATATATATATATATATATATATATATATATATATATTAGTGATCGGACGATTCCAATATATTTCCGATTCTGATACAATTACCGATTCCGATACAATTACCGACTCCGATTCTTTATAAATCTCCAAATATTTAACTATAAAAGTGTTATTTTGCCCCGATTACTGCAAAAACACATCATAAATGTGCATATCTTTCCTTAAACGTAAAAACACACTTGTGAGGGGGTGATCTAGAGATTTTAGTCTTGCTGGATCTTTAAATGAATAAATATTTATTATTTTATAATTACTACAAGCAGTGGAAGATGTTTCTGAAACTAAAATGAAATAAAAAAAGATAATTAAATGGAATCCGTTTTGGCATCGGAAAATAGGCTAAAAAATTTTCCGATTCTGATAACCCAAAAAGCTTCGATTTTTTTGATTCCCAATTCCGATTCCGATTAATTGTCCCAACACTAATAGTTATATATATATATATATATATATATATATATATATATATATATATATATATATATATATATATATAGCCCTGGATGTATGTGACTGATGAAGTCTCCCATATAACTAAGATGGTTAAATTAATGTTATCCATTTTCTCTAAATGTTTGTAAATGTTTCTAATGTTCTTTAAATACATGTGTATTATTTTATTTTTTATTTTTTTTCTCTTTTTCAGGTGAGTGTTTTTACCTGTCATGCACGGCAGTTCAAGAAAGAGATTAAAAAAAAAGCCTTTAAAATTCAGGTAATATTTCTCCATCTTGGTTTGTCCAACTTTTCAAAACCTTCGGTACAAGATAAAAGTGTAGTATCTGTTCCTCAGATGCTGCACTTCAGTTTCTTGTTCTCTGTCAGTGGAGGGGAGAAATCCTTCACGACTGAGACAATTTTTATTTTTGTTCCTTTTCTCCACATTAAAAAAACGACCCTGGTGTCTAACTCTGTCCTGTGGGAAGGCATTGTAAATAGGAATACTCTTATTTAATTAATTGGATTTTTTTTGGAGATGAGTAATTTGTATTATTTATTCATTTATTTATTGTGGACTATTGTCGCGGTTAACTACCTGACGAAGGCCGGGGGAATAGTTGGCTGAAACGTCGTAAAACAATAATTAGAAGATGAGGATGATAGTCTGCAATAAATGAATGGATGAATAATAATATTCTTATTTCTCAACAATGATGCAATTCTTTATTCTGGGTTTGACCTTTACTCCTGATCTGAAATGGAACACATATATCAAGTCCATTGCTCAGGTCGCTGGGAAAATGGTGAGATCCTTCTACTTCATTAAAATTTATTCTTAAATCATTAAAAAATCTATTCTTAAATCGTTAAAATTTATTTATAAATGATTAAAATTTATTCTTAAATCATTAAAAATCTGTTCTTAAATCATTAAAATCTATTTATAAATCATTAAAATTTATTCTTAAATCATTAAAAATTTATTCTTAAATCATTAAAAATTTATTCTCGAATCATTAAACATTTATTCTTAAATTATTAAAATGTATTAAATGATTAAAATTTATTCTTAAATCATTAAAAATATAATCTTACATCATTAAAATTTATTTATAAATTATTAAAAATTTATTCTTAAATCATTAAAAATTTATTCTTAAATCATTAAAATTTATTTATAAATCATTAAAATTTATTCTTAAATCATTAAAACTTATTTATAAATCATTAAAAATTTATTCTTAAATCATTAAAATGTATTCTTAAATCATCAAAATGTATTCTTAAATTATTAAAAATATATTCTTACATCATTAAAACTTATTTATAATCATTAAAAATTTATTCTTAAATCATTAAAATTTATTTATAAATCATTAAAATTTATTCTTAAATCATTAAAAATTTATTTCTAAATCATTAAAATTTATTCTTAAATCATCAAAAATATATTCTTACATCATTAAAATGTATTTATAAATCATTAAAAATGTATTCTTAAATCATTAAAATTTATTTATAAATCATAAAAATATATTCTTACATCATTAAAATTATTTATAAATAATTAAAAATTTATTCTTAAATCATTAAAATTTATTCTTAAATCATTAAAAATATATTCTTACATCATTAAAATTTATTTATAAATCATTAAAAATTTATTCTTTAATCATTAAAATTTATTTATAAATCATTAAAAATATATTCTTACATCATTAAAATTATTTATAAATCATTAAAAATTTATTCTTAAATCATTAAAATTTATTCTTAAATCATTAAAATTTATTCTTAAATCATTAAAAATATATTCTTACATCATTAAAATTTATTCTTAAATCATTAAAATGTATTCTTAAATCATCAAAATGTATTCTTAAATTATTAAAAATATATTCTTACATCATTAAAACTTATTTATAATCATTAAAAATTTATTCTTAAATCATTAAAATTTATTTATAAATCATTAAAATTTATTCTTAAATCATTAAAAATTTATTTCTAAATCATTAAAATTTATTCTTAAATCATCAAAAATATATTCTTACATCATTAAAATTTATTTATAAATCATAAAAATATATTCTTACATCATTAAAATTATTTATAAATAATTAAAAATTTATTCTTAAATCATTAAAATTTATTCTTAAATCATTAAAAATATATTCTTACATCATTAAAATTTATTTATAAATCATTAAAAATTTATTCTTTAATCATTAAAATTTATTTATAAATCATTAAAAATATATTCTTACATCATTAAAATTATTTATAAATCATTAAAAATTTATTCTTAAATCATTAAAATTTATTCTTAAATCCTTAAAAATATATTCTTACATCATTAAAATTTATTCTTAAATCATTAAAATTTATTCTTAAATCATTAAAAATATATTCTTACATCATTAAAATTTATTTTTAAATCATTAAAATTTATTCTTAAATCATTAAAAATATATTCTTACATCATTAAAATTTATTCTTAAATCATTAAAATTTATTCTTAAATCATTAAAAATATATTCTTACATCATTAAA
The DNA here is from genome assembly GCF_053919585.1 of Euprymna scolopes. NCBI lineage: Eukaryota > Metazoa > Mollusca > Cephalopoda > Sepiida > Sepiolidae > Euprymna > Euprymna scolopes. Next base: position 23,988,352 of record NC_136493.1, read on the forward strand.
ATTTATTTTTAAATCATTAAAATTTATTTATAAATGATTAAAAAGTTATTAAAATTAATTGTTTAAATTATTATTAGAGCGCATGAAGTATGGTATAAATTTAATTGCTTTACAGCTTGGTATGGAATCGTTTTAAAATTGTACTTGCATGTACTTCTTTTGATGGTGATATAATATGTATTGTAAATTTTAATTGCAATAAATGGGATTAAGTTTTCTTTCATACTTTTTACCCTTAGCAAAACTGGTGATTGGTATGAACTTTTTTATTTCAGGCTAGGGTGTCACTGTTCTGTCGTGAGGTGGGGTCAAAGCCTCAACAAAACAGACAGTACTGGTAAGCAAATGAGAAGGTACACTTAAGACATAGGACACTTAAAACGTAGGACACTTAAGACCTAGGACAATTAAGACCTAGGATACTTAAGACCAGGGACACTTATGACGTAGGCATTAATGACCGGGACCATAATAACCAGGACACTAATGACCAGAACCCTAATGACAGGTCAGGGGAATGATATGTAGTTCTAAAAAAAAATGGTAAAATTACGTTTGGTAAACATTTTTTTCCTATTTTAGTAAAACGTGAAAATCAGTTATAGATTATCTTATCAATAATTTAACCACATGCCATGCTAATGGCATTCACGTTGGGGATGGGAGGGTGAACTGGCTTCCACCAAAGGAAGAAGTGTCAAGGGCGTATTAAATTCACAAGCGATCCCCAGTCGCATGCATATCCCAATCAGGTGAGATGACGATGTAAGATTTTTGCCTTCCTTGCAGAGAGGTATCGACGTCCTCCTACATACAGTACCTGTTATTGCCAGGACCACTACAAAAAAAGGTAGGTTCTCTCTACCGTGCTAGAAAGCTACTAATGCTCGAACGTATCCTGTACCTCTATAAGGCCACCATTCGCCCATGTATAGAGTATTGTTGTCATATTTGGGCTGGGCATCTGCTACTAGTCTCTTGCTCCTAGACAAGGTTTAAAAGAGAGTCGCCAACCTAATAGGTCCTGAACTGTCAACTAAACTTGAACCTCTGTCCCATCGACGAAATGTTGCATCCCTCTGCCTGTTCTGCAAGTACTTTAACGGTGAATGCTCCGACGAACTGCAAGCACTTGTACCCCCTCGACGTAAATACCCCCGACAAACCCAACAAGCAGCAAAATCCCACCCCTTCACAGTTGAGATCCCTAGATGTAAGAGAGCCTTCTACTCCAGTAGTTTATTCCCCAGAACCGCTAGACTTTGGAATTCCCTTTAACGTTATAAAAAAAAAGAAAGAAAAAAAAGGTTACCCATCTGGTTCTGATTAGGCTCATCGTTGCTTAACTTCAGTGATCTAGTGAGAACCGGTGTGTCAAGGTGATTGCCGCACCTTCCAATAAATACATAAAATAAAATATAAGCGAAACAGTTGCGTGTTTTTTTGACAGAAATGACATTCGCAATCTAAAGAATTATTCGTTCGTTTTCGTGTTCATTTTTTAAAAATGTCCTCGTTATTTTCTTTAAATTCTTTTTTCTTTAAAAAAAAACAAAAGAAAAACTACCTTACTTCCATGTGTTTGCTCCCCCTGCAAAATTGTCGCGTTTAACATTAGCATTAGATATATGGCTACAAAGTGGATTTAATTATCTGTAAAAAAAAAAATAATAATTTATAGGATGAAATAAAAAAAATTATAGACAGAGAAGAACAATGGATAGTAAGACGACTCAAAAGAAGTAGCGCATATGCTAGGTGACAATCACCTACTAAACAGACCTAGTAAAGTAATTTCACAGAACAAACTTTCATAAAAGCACTCGTCTAGCTATAACCATTATCAACAATTCCCCCCACTCTCTATCTGCACCTAAATCTAAACGCAGATTACATGAACAAAGCTTCTTTCATAGAACTGCTCACCTGTGGAATTCTTTTCCGCTGGCCTGCTTTCCGGCTGACTACAATATGATTGTCTTCAAGTTCAATGTAAACAAATTCTTGTTGAGCCAGGCTCTTAAATAATGAAATCATAATCAATCTAATGATTACTACACTGTTGTTTCAGTGACTACCATACACTCATTAACTCTTATCCTCGAGTGGCCCTTGGATCTTGATAAAAGGTGACTCAATTGTGAAAAAAGAATAATTTAAATATTTTAGCATGGCAACGCCGGATATATATATATATATATATATATATATATATATATATATATATATATATATATATACTAGCAGGCTGACCGGCATTGCCTGGTTGTGAAATACGCTTACATATGATATCTTGATTAATGCAGATTTCGTATTTATTATTATGTTATATTGGACCCAATATATAATGATTTAAAAAGTAAAAAAAAAAAAACGACTCATACGCCACCACCAAGAATCGAAACCAAAACGTTTAGCTTACAATTTACTTTTTCCTTTGACATAAATGCCTGAGCTATTAAGACATGTTTGCTGCAAGGCTAAAAATCAAAACATGAACCAATAGCTATTACGTTACGCATGTATATATGTAATACCATCATTCGACCTTCACCTGGCAAATTCCATTTTTTTATCGATTTTGCACCGATTTTCCCCGGCTAAAACCCAAATATAAAGTTTTGCATGGGTTCGAATACCCTATATATTAAGTTTCATGTCTGTAGACCAAAGATTGACAGAGGAGTTTGATAGGCAACATTTTTAAACACATATATACACGCATACATAAATATATATAGAAAAAGTTTTGTGTTTACTATAGCCTTATTATACAAGTATAAATCATGTAGAATATCTGCATGAATATAATTACACGTAATAGTTAACTAAAGATGATCATCCCATCAGAAAACCGAAAAAAACTAATAGGGAATTAATTAAAATGAATGTTTAAAAGAATATGCAAATTAGCTAGATCTTCTGCAGATGAATGCAATTCCACGAACCATATATAACAAAGTTGTATTTTCTTTTTAAATAAATACAAAAAAGGGTTTTTAATATGAATATGAATACATACAAAAAAATTATAGGAGCATATATATATATATATATATATATATATATATATATATATATATATATATATAAAGCGCTTTACATAAATCTAGGGCCCCCTTTCATCAACAAATTCATCAGGAATCAATCGCTGAATTTCTATAAAGAGAACAAATGTCACGCAAGAGCGAAGACTTAAGTGGGGATTACTTATAAAATTATAACGAATGGATGAGAAAAAAAAAATTATATATATATATATATAAAATTAAATCAAGGGCGAATGGGATTACGAGCAAAAAAAAAAAATACGAGTGAATTATACGTTGTAGAATATATACAAGTGTATAAAATATATGTACAAAATGGGATGTGCGCGCGGGGAAGTTAAAATTTTAAATATACCCCCAAATATGTCCAAAGATTTCACGAATCCCTTCTGTCGACAGAGAGAGAGAAAATCTTTGGACTTATTTGGGGATATATTTTAAATTTTAACTTCCCCACATATCCCATTTTGTACATATATTTTATACAATTGTATATATTCTACAACGTATAATTCACTCGTATTTTATTTTTTATTTTTTATTTTTTTGCTCGTAATCCCATTCGACCTTCATTTAATTTTAAATATATTGTTACGACGTATCCCAGTCCTACTGGGGACGGTAGAGATGGGTGACGTAACGAAGTATATATAAAAAAAAATAAAGTTTCCCAGGTTCCTTGATAATGCGTTGTTATGGGAATGGGATAACCATCTCGAAGACAACAATAAAATGAAATGTACTGGACAACGAAATCACATAAGAAATAACGAGGACAAGTATCGTCGAAAAATTAACAAACTTTTATTTATATAAATAAATAAAGAAAAGAAAAGAAAAGAAAATTAAATATGCCTAACTAAATGAAATGATTTAATGATTCAAATTCTACCGAGAGAAAAATATATCAACAGTCAATGTTCACATTAAACAAGAAATCGTCTGCTCAATTAGATACAGGTTCTAGGGTAAGAGAGAGATGTTGGAGAAATTAAAGTTTTGGTTGAAAAACTCACTGAATGTCCTTTGAAATGTAACCTTTCTTTTGTCTCTTTTTTTTATATATATTTCTTTCCTGTAAATTATTTATATTTGATTACGCGCGCGCAGGTTAATTTTCATATTTTTGTCCTTCGGATTATTTATGTTTCATTACGCGCGTGCGAGTTAATTGCTCCATGTATTTGTTTCCGAAGCTCATCGAAGCCCTTGATTTATAGTAAAAATTTCACTGCTCCTTTGACCCTTCCTTCGCTGGGTTCATTCTTTTGTTCAGTCAATATTCTAACTTTGACCACTGATCAAAACAGATCTTTACCGTCGCCGCCAACATCGGCTGGTGTCGTTGATATTTACCTCCTCGACGCCGCTACCACGCTGCCGTCGCCTTTCGCTGGTTTCGCCACCCCGACCTTCGCTGACTTACGTCTTGTCGCTTTGAAGCACGAAGCTCCACTGACTGTTGACAACTTTTTTCAGGCCCCTCTCTCTATATATACGATCTATCTATCTTTTTCTCTATACAGTTTATCTCTCTATATATACGGTTTATTTCTCTCTATCTTTTCTCTCTCCTCTCTTTCTCGTCCATGAGCTTTCTTCTTTCCTTCTCCACTCTTCGTTCACACTATCTCTGTCTCTCCCTTCTCCTCTTGCTCGCAGGCCTCCTCCTCCCCTTTTTCTGTTTTGTTTACAAAATGTGAACGAGCAGACGAGAACGGATCTTTTTGACGCCAAAAAAAAATGATTCAGTAAATAAAATATACTGAAAATATATCTTCTCTCGACTAAAAACCAATAAAATAATAAATTATACATTTTAATAAATGTATCACAATATATATATACACGTTTTTGGCTCACATCTATTGCATAATTTTATTCATGCAACGCATATCTTCAACAATTCCCACTGACCAGGTTTCACTTCCATACATAATCACATTGCATATGCATGCATGATAGACTCTTCTTTTGACCAACAGATAACAAAATAAATATATACAAGTAGTAAAAATGTATATACAGTGTAACCCGGATATAAGAGACTTATTCTGCTTACCTTAAAGCTATCTTATATCCGGGTTACACGTATATCCGGGGTTACACTGTACATTAACACAGGATCTAATTTGTGATCAGAGAAAATCTCTCTTATATCCGTTTTTTCTCATATTCGAGTTACACTGTAATTATAAATTTATGTGGACCTTACTTGTATCTCATATTTAATGATCGGGCGATTCCATCTCTGACTCTATTCCCTCGCTAAAATCAAGAAACAAAAATATACAATAATATATTTATCCCTCTCCATCTCTCTCTCTCTCTCTCTCTCTCTCTCTCTCTCTCTCTCTCTATCTATCTATCTATCTATCTATCTATCTATCTCTCCTCTCTCTTTCTCTCTTTCTCTCTCTCTCATTCTTACTCTCTCTCTCTTTCTTTCTCTCTCTATCTATCTATCTGTCTATCTATCTGACTCTATTCTCTCGCTGAAAACAAAGCAATAAAAATATACAATTATATTTTTATCCCCCCTCCATCTCTCTCTCTCTCTCTCTCTCTCTCTCTCTCTATCTATCTATCTATCTATCTATCTATCTCTCCTCTCTCTTTCTCTCTTTCTCTCTTTCTCTCTCTCACTTTCTTAATCTCTCTCTCTCTTTCTCTCTTTATCTCTCTCTATCTATCTATCTCTCCTCTCTCTTTCTCTCTCTCTTTCTTACTCTCTCTCTTTCTCTCTCTCTCTCTCTCTCTATCTATCTGTCTATCTATCTGATTCTATTCTCTCGCTGAAAACAAAGCAATAAAAATATATAATTATATTTTTATCCCCCTCCATCTCTCTCTCTCTATATATATATCCTCTCTTTCTCTTTCTCTTTCTCTCTCTCTCTCTCTCTCTCTCTCTCTCTCTCTCTCTCTCTCTGACTCGCTGAAAACAAAGCAACAAAAATATACAATTATATCTTTATACATCAGCATTTGTCTTGACAGTACTGACTTTTGTTTTGTGTGAGTATATGTTAATTTTCAAGTAAAGATAAAACACATACAAAACACGGGAGACGATAATAAAATGCGTTACAAAAAAAGAAAATTTAGTATTTTTTTTATCTTTCAAAGTTTTATATGTCTACAGCAGACAAAACACATTTACTTTGACCATCAAATACGTAAGACATTATTTTGTTTTAAATAATTGCGCAATTTTTTACACAGGTTAGAACTACTGTAGACTTCAGATTAATATTTTGTTATAAATGAAATAATTTTGTTGTCTGGGTCAAAATCTATTCCATCTAACACTTATCGCTGGCAAGTTTTCACCTGGAAATAGTTTTTTTTTTTCAGTTCTTTACATCAAGTGGCTTCATACCTTGTCTGGGGTGATTTCCATAAAAAAAAGAAATAGTAGATACTAGCAATAGGTGCCCGGCGTTGCTTGGCCGTAAAACAAAAATCGTCTTGGGGAAGCACCATGTCTTGATAAGCTTCTGAGACTGGCCCTCACCCCTGATCTGAAGTGGAACACAGCCTTTTAACTTTCTGACATTTTGGACTTCCATAGACTCTACGCTTAGCTGACTTCGTTTGCTTTTGTTTGCGCGAAGCCAGAAACTCTCGCTTTTGGGGGCTAATTGGAGCTATTTTTTGTACAAACAAAGTGCTTTTTCGTTTTTGTTTCTTTTGTTGTTGTTGTTGTTTTTAATTCAATATCTTAGGATTTACTAATTATCTTTGAAATAAACACAGAAAACTAATATTTATCTTTCAAAGTATTTTAAAATGAATTTATTTAACTTCAAAATTTAGCTGAACTTGTCAGTTTCCAATATCGTCGTGAAAACATTTTTCGTTATAACTTTTTTTTTTTTTTTTTTTTCATGTGTAAAAATATTTTTTCCTTTTGGAAATTAACTTTCGGTTTTAATCTTTGAAATACAATAAAAAAAAATAATCGGAAACACACAAAAAAAATAGCGATAAACCGGCTTTCAAAACTATGTCCCTCTATCTTTTTTTCCGCCATTATTACTCGTACCTAAAAAATAAAACCGAATTCTCATATATAAATCAGAACGCACACGCATATGGATACATAGAAACATTGTGGGAACTGAAATTCCTAAGCTAAACCCGATTATTGCCAGTTAACTCTGGTGACACATGCCTGGCCACCAGAGGGCAAGTCATGCGCCACTTTCTGTTTTATAAACTTCTTTCGCTTTTCGCTGAACTCTCAACAAGTCAACATGTGATGATATCATACTCTTGCTTGACATGGCCAGCCAAGCAGCTCTCCTGACTAACCCGTCAGCCTATCATCAAATACTAACGTTACTCTCATCTCAACGAACTCTTATTCTTACTATTGCTATATTCATTTTCTCACGTGTATTTTTATGTAAATGAATCTACATTCTTTCACTATCAAATATCGGTATGTTTCGTCTCTTTATTATGCGACCTTTGATTCTCAATCACTTACCATTCATTAACACATGGAGGATGGGATCCCAAATACATAAACAGGCCATCCTGTCCTCCACAACCTACACAAAATATACGTATATACACATACACACATGCAAATACATAGAAATTGTGGACCACATTACATCCAGCTGTATGTTCGGCTGAGGGATGGCTTCTATACAATGCGGCACAATGGAGTGTGTAAATATCTCCACCAGACGATCTGTAAAAAGTTGAATATCGAATGCAGCCGCAAGTCTTGGGAATATATACCCGAAAGAACATTTTTGTTTACAAAGAAGTCACCACTTATCAAAGCCCAGAGGCCACTCGAGGATAAGGGTTAAAGAGTGGGACAATATCATAGTAATCGTTGGTAGTGTAAATTTGATAAATTGGATTACTTAAGGGGAACAGCTCATCAAGAACTTGTTTACATTGGACTTGAAGACGACCAAATTGTAGTCAGCTAGAAAGCAGGCAATTGGAAGAGAATTCCACAGGTATGCAGATCTAAAAAAGAAGCTTTGTGCATGAAATCTACGTTTAGGTTTAGGCACAGATAAAGAGTGAGGGAAATTATTGATAGTGTTTTCAGCTAAACGAGTGTTTCTCATGAATGTTTAGCAAAGGGGGACCATAGAGTGGAGCTCAGTAGAGCACTTGCCATGAAAATAACGATAAAGCAGAGACAGGCTCGCAAAGAAAGAGGTAGCAGAAACATAAGTACTTGTTTAGAATATTAACAAAAATCGAGAAATTGAATTTCAACTAAAAACCAATCTTATCTACTGTCATGTCGAAATTGGTAACACATTATGACATTATTACATAAAACATTTACCTTGACGATCCAGTAATCCGCTATTACTGCAGTTACCTCCCCTTGCTTCATGCAGTTGCCTCCCCTGCTATCATAAGACATGTTCTGCTTATTATTTAAGTAAAACGTGCAATATCTTCCAAAGCAATTTTTATTAATAATTAATTTTCTACTTCATCATTTTTCGTAATTTTTTGATGTTACTAATTTCGACATGATAAATAAGTAAATAACATTGTTTTTAGTTAAAATTCAATGTTTCTATTTAAAATTTTTATTATGATTAAATTTCACAATGGTCCTTGACCACCAAATTTATGATGTATTGGAGTCCAGCGTAATACATGCACCGATGAAGATGACGTCATCATTACAGAAGCATTAAAACTTACAATGGTTAGTTGATGTTTTTTTTTTTCTGTGTCTTCTTATTTCCTACTTCCAATTTTTCTTTTTTATGTCTTCTATTATTCTCTTTCGTTGTCATCCATCTTGTCACTGAGTTGCGGTGAGCTCTCCATGTTCCAATGTCAAATTTAAAAAAATGGTACATTTCTTCATTAAATAATTTTCTACGTTCTTGTCAAATGTTCAACTGTCTATTTCCCGAATTACATCCATTTCTTTATTTTCTCATTTTTTTTTTTGTCAATTTCAACCATTATTAACACTATTTATGACACCCTGCACTCTGTGGTTCTCTCTCTCCCCCTCTCTCTCTCTCCCTCTCTCTCTATCTCTCTCTCTCTATATATATATATATATATATATATATATATATATAGATATAGATCATATCTATCTCTCTATCTATATAATGAATGAAAGACAAAAGTCTATATTCCAAAGTTCATGATGCTGAACATCTTACAATTTATTCCTTTAATTCAATTCACATTTACAAATCTTGAATCGTAAATGTCAACGGAATTAAAAGAGTAAATTGTAAGATGGTCAACATCATGAACTTTGGGATATAGACTTTTGTCTTTCATTCATTATATTGCTCTGTAATTACATTGAGCTTCTTAAATGAGGATTGGTATATATTATAAGGAAATAAAGCAAATTACCACAGAAATTTATCTCTCTCTCTCTCTCTCTCTCTCTCTATATATATATATATATATATATATATATATATATATATATATATATATATATATATATATATATATTGTGGAGACGCCCACTTATTAACATAGGCGGGTGAGTGACATATATAAAGGTATCAATCACCAATACCGGGGGAGTTCGACAACTACCGCCAAATAGGCAAGACGCCTTGCTGCCTCCAGTAAGATATGCAACACGCCACCTGCCGGAATATCTCCAACTGAAGTATATTTGAAGACATCTAAACATGTATATAACTTTTCTTCCTAATATATTATTGTATACCTTTACTTTTCGTGTTCTTGTTAATTATTTGTGCAGACACAACAATATATATATATATCTATATCTATCTATCTATCTATCTATCTATATATATATATATATATATATATATATATATATATATATATATATACACTAGCAGAAGTACCCGTCGTTGACTGGCTACAGAAAATGGACTGTGATTGATGAAAGTATGATAGGTTATGAAAAGGAGGGGGTTGTAAAGAGATAGGTTTTGATACTCAAAAATGTTACCCTAAGCAAAATATGATGAAAGTAAATATAATTTTCGCGAAAATATATTTTTTTATATCAACTTTGTTTCCATTCGTAGCCAACAGTGACCAACAAAATGATGTTTCCTTACAAAGAGAAAATATTATATATATATAATATAAATATACAAGAAATAAACGTTACCATAGTCAATAAAAGTCTCTTTATGGTAGAAAAGTTCATTGGTTTTTATTTTTAAGTAGTTTGCAAAAAAAAAAAATTTTATAATTCACGAACCGGTTAAAAAAAAATCAAAATGGCAGTGACTTTGAAATGGAGAGCCCCGTTTTCAATTTGAAGGACGGGCACCTGTGCATTCTGTGTTAACAATTTAAGAGAGTTCCGTCAACGTAAGGAATATTTATAAACATATTTTAATGTTTTCCATTATTTTGTGCTTGAGGAATATTCGATTATAGCATGTGCAGTTTATATAAAAATTCATTTAAGTAGTTATCGCCTCAAATTTCGTTTTAATTTCGGTTCGCTGAAATTATTTCAACTAAAGAGTATTAAAAACTATTTCAAAACAAAAAAAAACATGAACTGAACTTTAATTGACTATGGTAACATTTATTTCTTGTATATTTATATTTTTTTCGGGTAGTCGTTTGTTGGCTTTTCTGCTAAACACTCTTACTAAATAATATCGAGGAAATATCGAAAAACAAAGAAACAAAAACAGTTTTGAAAAATAATGAAGCTTTACTTATTTTAGTAAAATAATCCGAAACAGCAAAGTGGGATATTAAAAAAGTAAACACGTAATTACTTTAGTTTTTTAAAGCAAAGAATCGATATAAATATGAATAAGAAGAAAATGGCGCCCTTTTCAAGCAGAACGGCTTCGTTTCGGTTTTACAGTATTGAACGGTGTAGTATTGCGTCGTCAGATTCAGGGTTGTACTATTGTAATGTAAAGAACACGCAGAAAGGGTTGTAATAAACTGAATTCCTTCTAGTACACTGACAAAAAAAGCTTAAAGAGATATATAAATAAAAATAAAAAAACTTATATAAATGTTTTTTAAAAGACACGTGATCACGTGAGCAGGATTTTTTTCCTTCTTTTGACACGATAACAAGTAACGTTCTTATTTTTTATTATTTATCTGTTTTCGAAAGAGTGCCACGTGCAAGTGGCGAAGGAAAAAAACAGAGTTATGCAAAATTTGTGTCGAGAATTGTCTAAAGTTCCGACTTTTTTTTTTTTTTTGGCTTTCACTTTAATAAGAACGTGAATTTATGAGGTGAATTTATTCGACACAATATGATTCAACTAAAAAATAAATAAATAAAAGCTAACGTGAATTAAGATTAAAGTTAAGGTGTTATTGTGGACCCTCACCCCTTTTAAAAAACCTTGTTAAACTTTGTGACATATTTACATTCTATGGAGGTCAGGCGCGAACGAACACCCAATAATTTTATTATACCATATTTCTTCAAACTGAAACATAATTATCAAAGTATACTTACGCAAATAGATAGGAAAAGTCTTTATTAAAGTTTGTGCCTATTTCCATTCTATGGAGGCCAGGCGCGAACGTAGACCCCACAATTTTATTATACCATCCCTATTTAAGTTAAAACATATGTATCAAAGTATTATTATGTACATCTATATCAAAAACACTTGTAAACGGGTTTTTTTTTAAAGTTTGTGCCATATTTCCATGGAGTACAGGTGCGAACGCAGACCCCACAATTTTATTATACCATCCCTATTTAAGTTGAAATATACTTATCAAAGTATTCTTATGTACATCTATATCAAAAACACTTGTAAACGTTCTTTTTTTTTCATTTTTTTTCCATACTTTGGGGGCCAGGCGCGAACGCAGACCCCACAATTTTTATGAATCACCGTTCTGCCAGATCAAACATACCCATTCCTGATCCTCGATACATCTTCTATCATTATATGTAATCAGTCTTTTTTTAAATAGTCAACCATATAGGAGCCTATTCGCGACCAGACACACACACACACACACACACAGACGTTCAGCTTTATATATATATATATATATATATATATATATATATATATATATATATATACTATAATAATTATTAAATACCTACAGACACTAGTGTTTCATTCTTTCGGGAATCGTGTGTATGTATGTGATATATATATACTAGCTTCCTTTGTTCCAGCTCTTTTGACACATTGCTCTAGTGGTCTTCACAAATTCACTGTTTTCATGGCTTGATATGATATAACTTCCTATTCCAATTACATCTTCTCAAGAACTGCAGGATTGTGGAAGTTTCTTCTTAATGTAAATCGCTCCAGACAATGCACGAAGCCACTTAATGTAAGGAACTAGAAAAGATACTACATCAAAGTCAAAAACGATTCAACGATAAGCGTTAGATGGATAGATTCTCATAACAAACAGAAATTCTCCTCCTTTTATCAAAACCATTGTTCGTGGAATGTGAGGACTAAAAGATTAAATAGCTGACAGTTTTCCTCCTACCTAGTGCATCGAACGGATACCATAATACATAGTTCGCTGCACCTTATCATAACAAAGACTCATGTAAAATTTCAGCCAGATCTGCCCAGTAGTTTCAAAGAAATATTCTAGAGTAATACCTATTAATCTTTATTAATCTCTAACTGTGCATCGAACGGATACCATAATACTTAGTTCGCTGCACCTTATCATAACAAAGGTCTATACAAGATTTAGGCCAGATCGGCTCAGTTCTTTCAGAGAAAACGTTTAGAGTAATTGTGGTATTCTGGCAACTAATCCCTATTTAGGGAACTGCACCTAAAACGGATACCATAATACTTGGGTCACTGCACTTTATCATAACAAATGTCCGTACAAAATTTCAGCACGATCGGCCAGTAGTTTCCAGAAAAGTTCTAGAGTAAATTGTGGTATTGTCGTAACTAATTCCAGTTAATCCCTAATTATGCATCGAACGGATGCAATAGGCAGTTTGCTGCACGTTATCGAACAAAGATGATACATACAAAATTTTAGCTAGATCAGCTTAGTAGTTTCTTAGGAAAAGTGGAACAGACAGACACACACAGACTAAGAGAAATGTAATGTAGGTAGAGAAACAGACGTTGATTAGCTCGGATTTAGTATAATCGTAGGAAGGTTGCAAGGAAAATATATCACAATAAGGCTAAAAGATTTATTGGTTATCTTTTGCGATCTAATCTCCGGGACGTGTGTTTTAGTTTTAATATTGGTTTTCTTTCCGGCGACGTGTGGGGGGGGGGGGGGTAGGGGTTGGGTCACGTGATCTACATTTATCCTATGAATAATTAGTTACATCAACCGATGTTTGTAGAGTAAGCCAGCCAGAATGACTGATTAGGCAATTCAACTGGTGCCACTCACGATTTACTCCGATGTTAATTTATCTGTATAGCACCTCGCCATAGATTTCCCTGCATCTATTTAAAAGAATATAGAAAGCAAGTCAGAGGTGATACCACAAAAATACTGGAAGACGAAGGAATGCAACTTTACTGATATATATATATATATATATATATATATATATATATATATATTATTATTATTATTATTATTATTATTATTATTATTATTATTATTATTATTTTTATTTGGGGTAAACAGTTACATATGGTCGCTACAAATAGCTATCTGTTTCAGTCAAAGTGACTTCATCAGGCGACTTGGAACCTCTCGACGCCAAAAAGAAAAATGAAAAATGGGATAGATTATAGAGAAATTAAAGAAAAAAAAAGCCCTATATATATATATATATATATATATATATATATATATATATATATATATATATATATACCCACTTAAAATTAGCCCGATCACTCTTATCTTTCTCTTATCGACCAACTGACACCACAAGACAAAATGCAATTCTTTTTTTCAACAAGATGGCGCTACATGCCACACGTCTCACACAAATCACTGACACGAGTTCATGACATGTTTACGGAAGAGAGAACAATAAGCAAACGATTATGGCCACCACGTTCCCTGGCCTTGTCATCATGTGATTTTTATCTTTGCGAAACTTTAAAACAAAAAGTTTATGCAAATAATCCTCACAATCTAGACCAACTGAAGGAGAACATTACCAACGCTCACCAGAGAAGATCTACAGGCAGTATCTGCAAACATTGTTAAACGTGTCCAGAAACACATAGATGTCAAACGGAGAGCACTTTCAGCATCTTTTATAACATTACAAGTAATTTAAACAATAAAAGAATGTTCCTCCTCTCTATTAGATTTTATGGGCTAATTTTAAGTGGGCCTGCCAGGTCTTGCAGAGTCAAAAGAGAATCCGACCCTCCTCTGATCTCCAAGCTTCTCAAATCAAGGGAGTTGGTTACCTTATTTTTCTGACAATTTTGGAAGATTTATTTTATTTATCAATGGATCCTTTCAAGTTGGTTCACTTGTAAGAGTGATATGAGAATGGTACGAAGGAAACAACTAGACGATAGTTTCATGTGGTTATGCAAAAATAGGACCTGTAGGAATGAACCTGGGAGGAATTGTAACCAAAGGGCAACTCTACATTTCCCAAAGCCTCCAAATGGGGTTTGACCAATGGATGTCTTTTGAGGTCATACCAAGGACCAGCTGCAAAATGTAATGAAAATAATGTTTACCTTAATGGCGTCAACTCTGGCATACCTTCATCTGCACCTTTTTTGAAACCTAAAAGAAAAAAAATAATGGTTGGAAGATTAAAAAAAAAAAAAAAAAAAAAAAAAAGCAACACCGATTTTTATTTTAAATTCAAAGAAATTCAAAATACATGGGGCCCACTTAAAAGTAGCCCAACCTCTCTAATCTTTTTCTTAACAACCAACTGACACCACAAGACAAAATGCAATTTTTTTTCTCAACAAGATGGCACTACATACCACATGTTTCACAAATCACTGACACGAGTTCATGACCTGTTTACGGAAGATCAAACAATAAACAAAGAGTTATGACTACCACATACTTCAGATTTGTCATCATGTGATTTTTATCTTTGGGGATTTTAAAACAAAAAGTTTATGCAAACAATCCTCACAATCTAGACCAACTAAAGGAGAACATTACTAACGTTATCAGGAGAATCACTAGAGAAGATCTACAGGCAGTATCTGCAAACGTTAAACGTGTCCAGAAACACATAGATGTCAAACGGAGAGCACTTCCAGCATCTTTTATAACATTACAGGTAATTTAAACAATAAAAGAATGTTCCTCCTCTCTATTACATTTTATGGGCTAATTTTAAGTGGGCTACCCTGTATACATATGGCATTCCGGCATAGTTCTTGAGAAATTTCATTGTTGCATTGCTGAATTTTCAAGAGTCTATGAAAATTTTAAATTCCTGTATAAAAGAAAAGTCCGGAAACTTATTGAAGGCACCTCGTAGGTAAAAAAAAAAAAAAAAAAAAAAAAACTATTATAATATTAAATCACCTGAAGAAATAAATTGAATTTGGGCATGCACAGAAAGAAGTAAAAATATCAGTAAAAAAATAAACAGAAATGCAAATTCTTTGAATTTTCTAAACTTGAAATTAAGATACGCCAAATTATTTTGTTAATAAAATGTTTTCTTTTTATTTAAAAAAAAAAAAAAAAACAGCGTTTCAAAAGCAAAGCTAAGTTTTTTGTTTTTTAAAGTTATTTGCAACTCAAACAAGTCACTATGAATGTAAACGGCTACTATTTTAGAATCGTGTACCCGACACGTTTATAGTTTTTATTCAAATAACCTTTTGGTACATTTGATAAGTATTATTGTTTTATGGGTGCAAGCTTATGACATAACAATCTTCGCTATTCACGGCCAAAGTATTAATTATATTAACATTATATTAAGATGCCAGATGCATAAGTTTTAACACAAACGATATTTTGGTACATTTAATGATGCAGGTGCAAAAATAATGCTTTTTCGACACACACAGCCCAAATATCTAACAAATTGAACTTATAAACAATAATGTTGTAGTCAGTTAATAAGCAGTCCCGTGATATTGTGTTCTACATATAGGGGGACGTTCTTGGGATGAGATTTAGGTTTAATAATTATATTGTCCAGAAATCGACACACGTTGTGTGTAGTTTCAATCGCAAAGGGAGACCAAGACAAAGAATAGGAAATAACTCCAACTCTTTTTACTTTGTAGAAACAACATTTATTTCCTCGTCGTTATGATCTAGAACATTTTCCTTGTCTCTCCTGATATCTTGAACGTTATCGCATCTCTCTTGTGATCATTTTCTTTCTCTCTTTTTTTAAAGTCCCTCCCCTCACTGATGACGTCACTTCCCATGCATCTACATACGTGCATCCACACTATGTTGATTTCCTCCTAAAATTATTAATCGAACCAGTTGTCTGGTAGGATTATCCTTATAAAATCTATGATATTTACTGTCTCGTCCAATCTTCACTGATATTTGCTTGCCAAAAAAAAAAAAAAAAAAATGTTGCATGACAAAAAAAAAAATATGCCATGTGGTAGAAAGAAACAAAGTCCATGTCGGAGAGGATGGCCATGTAAAGTCGAAGGTGAGAAATGGCTGGCTAATTCCAGCATGAGAGAGAACAGGAAGAAAAACACAGGCCAGGTGAGACGGATGTGTGGCCCTGCAGTGGCGACAAGAGACTTTTAAGCTGGTGTCGAGACGGCAGGGTTTTGTTAATCTTATGGCAGACGAAATGAACAGTTAGAAAAAACAAGAAGTTTAGAAAGTAATGGTAATAAAAGTTTTTTGCTAAAACAGAAAGAAAAGCCGAGTCGGATTTATTTATTTGTTTATTTATTTATTTATTTTTTTTTTTCTGTTACTTTTCAATGGTACCAGACGGCATAGGGAACCTATTAACGTTTGGATTGTAATGAATACAGATGTGATGGTTGCCAGCATCCTAAATGAAACTGATTTTTGTGGAACGAACTGGATTCGAACTTGGAACGGTTAGGTCGTCATTCACCTCCAAACCAATATGATAATCATGATTGATATAAGTATTCAGATTCTGGCAAGTACATGGAACTATTTCAAGTCCAGCCTCAAAGCCACCGAAACTGTTCATAGAAATGCTATTTAATTGCATAGCCAAAAGCTGGTTGCATCCTTTTAAGTGATGATATGGCCCTTAAATTTGATAAAATTGTTAATACCGGATGAGATGCAAGATAACAGGCGCAGATCTTGAAGCTCATTATCAAGTAATAAGTTCAATAGGCTGTTGGCGGAAAGCATGCCAACCCAACTCAAGTGGAAGAGGAGGAGGGGGAAAACGGCTGCAACACATTGAAACGTGTATGTTAAAAGGGGAGATAACCAAATGATAAGATCAAAAAAGGGAGATAACCAAGTGATAAAGAAAGAAGCATTGCTTTTTATAAAGGATAAAAAAAAAAAGAAAAAAGCTTAATCATTTTTTGGCCGATTAAAATGTTACGCTGCTTGGAATTTTCACAGTCAGGCTTAAATAGCAATCTGTTTAAGTTTTCCAGCTGCTTATTAATGTGTTTGTTCTAATTGAGCAGTGAAAATGAGACCAGATTATGTACGATTCCGATACAATTACTGATTCTGTCATAAATTTTCAATTCCGATGCAATTACTGATTTTGTTATAAATTTTTGATTCCGATACAATTACCGATTCCCATTCTATTTAAATTTCTAAATATAAATTTGTTTATATTACTTATATTGATTGGACTATTCTTCTCATCTTGAGTTTTATTAGTGCAACGTTTCAGTCAGTTTGGCCTTCGACCGTCCTCAGACATGTTGGATGTTGTTTAGAAAAGAAAAGAGAAAGTTACTGGCTCTGTAAATATTTTCGTATTCTTTGAGTTTTCACAAATACGAAACAATAACCATAAAATAGAGACTAACTCAAAGAATACGAAAATATCTACGGAGCTAGTAACTTTTCTCTTTTCTTTTCTAAACAACAACCAACATGTCTGAGGACGGTCGAAGTCCAAACTGACTGAAACGTTGCATAAATAACACTCAGTATGAGAGTAATCGTTTGATCAATATAAGTAATATAAAGAAGTAGATTATTCTCATTTCGTCAGCCATAATCAAGTAGAAGCGTTTATTATTTAATATGTTATTCAATTATTCTGCTTGACAATTAACAGTTTGACAAAAACCATTGAAGATATCACTGCAGTTGTGTAGATGAGAATCCTAACAGATTCAATCACTGACATTCGATTGATGTGAAGGCGGTATAGAGTGCTACGAGGACAGTCATTGTTGAACACGAATATTTTGAGCTTCCATTTTCTAGCAACCTACACCATACAGAGCTCTACAAGAAAATGATAGTAAAAACGTTTTTTAGATAAAAACCTTTCTTCATTTTTCAAATAAAAATATCCCTAAAGGCAAAGGTTATAAATATTTATATTGTCTTATGTTTATGATTCGAGTTGTAAAAGATCGGTGTTAAAGCAAAATGTTTCTTTTTGGGTCGTTGCTCATTCTGAGGTGCTTCAAGTCAATTTGATCCATTTTTTCTTTTTTTTTTTTTTCATAAATTTATACCAAATAGTTTTAGGTACATTAGATTGAGATGTCTTGTTAAAGAAAGCATATACATTGATATTTTACAGATTGCAATATTAAGCAAAAGTAACCTAAACCAAATAGCAACAGACAGTAAATTGATTTTATGTTTTAAAAATAGTAGCTATTTGTAATCAACAAAATAAAAAAAATATTTTTTTAATTGGAATTCATTATTGAGATGAGCATAATTTATATTAATTTATTTGTTGCGGACTATTATTCTCACCTTTCTTAGTTTTTATTTCACAGCGTTTCCGCCAACTATTCCTCTGGCCTTCATCTCTCCTAACTGCATTCTCAGCAATCACTGCCATCCATAGTTGTTGTCGTCTCACCACGTTTTTGTGAAACAACACCTAATAAAGATGTGATAACAGTTTGCAATAAATAAATTAATATAAATAATATTCATCTCAATAATGAATTCCAATTAAAAATAATATATATACCATTCGGTATGGATCCGACCATGGAAGATCAGATAATAAATAAACGTGGATTTATAAGATAAAAAAAAATCCAACCTTGATCACCCTTTGGGGCCCGTGGCGCAGTTGACAGAGATGTTGAATCTCTATGGTTCCAGATGGACATTGTCTGAAGATAGCAGTTTCAATCCTACCCAAAGCCGGCCAGAGGCTTACTTGGCCATAAATGTGGTGAGACAACAACAATTACGGATGGTAATGATTGCTGAAAATGCAGTTAGGAAATCTAGAGTTCCTATTCGTCGCGGTTACCACCTGACGAAGGCCAGAGGAATAGTTGGCCGAAACGTTGTGAAACAACAACTAATAAAGATGAGAATAATAGTCCGCAATAAATAAATTAATATAAAATAAAAAATGATGGCCAAAAAATAAATATGCAAAAAAATAAATGTTAGCAAAAGCAAGATAAATTATTGGTCTACCTACTTTTTTGTTTCGTTTTACTTCAGTCAAGGTTCTCAGCCCCCGTCTTATAGACTAACACTTGATCTCTATATGAGATGCATAAATAGGAGCCCCCGTCTTATAGACTAACACTTGATCTCTATATGAGATGCATAAATATTCGAAAATTCAATTAAAGTTCTCTTTTACCTCGCAAACAACGAGTTAGTAAACAAGTTGAGAACATAGTTTTCCTCTCTCCAATTAACCATTTATATAATATATCTTTCTTTTTGGTCTCTTGGTCTTTCAAATTTATCTAGTCTAGTGGAGTATCCAGCTTCATGCTATTACTTCAGATAACAATACTTGGAGAGGCCAGTGTGCTTAGCCATACTGAAGAAATCTTATTTGGGCTGCAATAATGTTATTTTGAATATTTGGTCAGGGTTTACTTGTAGTGAAAAACTATCCTCATTCCAGATTGTCCTGACCAACGCCTGTGCAAAGAGACCTTAGACAGTGTCTAGTAGACATTCAAGTTTCTCCCCTGCTTTTTGTTTTATTTTGCTTCCGTCAAAGTTCTCAGAAATCAAGGGACCCACTACCTGGGGCAAAACACTTGAACTCTATATGAGATACATTGATATTCAAATGTTCCATTAAAGTTCTTTATCTCTCAAACACTGAGTTAGTGTAAAGAATATTAGATCGTAATTTTCCTCTCTCTAATTAACCATTTTCATATGTTGTAGTATGTCTTTCGTTTTGGTCTCTTAATCTTACTGGATTCCAGGATAAGAATTTATCTAGTCTGGTGGAGTATCCAGCTTCGTGCTATTACTTGAGGTAACATCACTTGAAGAAAGTGCACCATTCCTCGTAAAAACTAGTGTGGGTTAGCCATACCAAGAAGATCTTATTTGAGCAGCAAATACCATGTGATTTTGAATATTTGATCAGGGTTTACTTCTAGGGAAAATTATCCTCATGCCAGGTTATTCCGGCAAATCCCTGTACAGAAAGACCTTAGACACTCGAGGATAATGTCTAGTAGGCATTCAAGTTCTTCCCTACCTGAATAAGTTTATTTGTGTTTTAACATATTTTAAATTGTTTTTTTGGTTCAAAACAAACTGAGGACTCAAATCAAAAATACGACAAACATATTTGCACGATTCGTGACATTTATTCGGTTTCTACTTTTGTTTAATTTTCGATATTTTAGCGATTATCAAAGGTCGTCGTGCAGGGCTTATGGACAGCTATATTTTTTCGTTCTAACTCAACAGAATATGCACATATTTTTTGTTGTTGTTGTTTTTTACCTTTTTTTTGTCCTGTTCAAATTGTCTTTGTCCCACAAGTGTCACCACAGACGATACGGTGTTTAACTTCAGCCAAGCCTTGAACAGACATTGTGAAATCGATATAGACAAAGATCTCTTCATCCTATAAATCGCCTTCCCCACCTCCAGTGTAATCGATCACCCATCTGCCGGTAGAAGAACAATTACTAATATAACCTTGGATCTAGCTTTGCTAAACAAAAATATGTGATATACTTGAAGAAAAATGAAACGAAAGGACAAATTAATTAAAGATAACTATTGATCTTGGATTAGTTTGTCAAATTTCATTTCTTTTTTTTTTCTTTTTTTTTTTTTTTGTTATTTGTTTAATATTTTCTGAAGATGAAACTTGGGATCAAATTCTGAACAAATCGCATTTCAGTCTTTCATCAATTGATATCCTCGAAAGAAATGATCTATGATTTCAAAATGACTTTGATCACTAATTAAAGATATTTATTTCTCAGGCTATAATGGCATAATCTATTTTTATTGACACAAACACGTTCAATGCACAGATTTGATCAAATGACCTACCATCACCAATGCTTGCACTGCCTCCTATTCACTCTACCATTGTATTCTTTACTCTTTTGTCTGGCGAGAGATCTACTGTAGTAGTGTCGTAATAAATGCTAGGTGATTACTAATGTTGGGACAGTTAATCGGAATAATTTGTATAACATTGATGCATTACACCCTAACCTTTATTTGATCAAAATTTAATTGCTAATCATGTATTACTTTCTAAGTATGTCACATATATTTTTATTGTTTTTGTTCCTTATATTATGGCCACTATATATATATATATATATATATATATATATATATATATATATATATATATATATATATATATTACTTAATTTATTCACATAAAATTAATATACGAAAGTATAGATTTATGCGTAAACTTTAAGTATTTACTTCAAAAGTGCTGAATACGTAGGTAGAGCTAGTTAGTAAGTTATAAAATATATATGGCGATTAAGCTACACTGAATATTCTGCATTTCATCCACTCTAGGACTAAGCCTGAAGAGTCCTAGAGTGAATGAAATATTCAGTGTAGCTTAATCGCCATATATAGGTGCTCGTCTGAACTCCAATCTCTAGTCCCCCCTCGCCAATCTTTCACGAAAATCGCTGAATCCACTGTGAAATTTCCCCCACTCTATATCTGTGCCTAAATCAAAACGCAGATTCCATGAACAAAGCTTCTTTCTTAGAACTGCACGCCTGTGGAACTCTGTTCCGTCTGCCTGCTTTCCACCGGACTACAACTTGGATGTATTCAAGTCCAATGTTAACAAATTCCTAATGAACTGCCTCCTTAAGTAAACACTTCATCAAATCTCCACACTAACGTAATGTACTTGCAATAACCCTTATGCCTGAGTGGCTTCCGGGCCTTGATAAGTGGTGATCACTGTGTAAAAAAAAATATATATATATATATATATATATATATATATATATATATATATATATATATATATATATATATATATATATGCACGTTTCATTAAATAACACAGACAACTCTTGCTTGTTTTTCTTGTAATCCTCCTTTTCTCTTTGTCGGACCATTTTCCAAACATTTTTTTTTTCAAATGAAAAAAGAAATTTCCCATAATCGCGAACATTTTCGACCTCCATTGGTCATCCTCAGGCGAGTAGTAAAAAATAAAAAATGAAATTGAAAAATGAAAATAGCGAGATAAAATGAAAAGATGATTAAAAGACGATTAAAAGACGATTAAAAGATGATTAAAATCGCTTAAAATCACTAAAATACTCAAAAGCACTTGAGCGTGCCCCCCGTTTCATTTTGAGTCTGGTTAATCGTTGGTGTATTAATGTGGATTAACAATGCCTCAAAGATTGGGAGGCGCACCTCGCAATATGAGACAGTTAAAATGACCGTGTTTTTTATTAATATGTCTCTAAATTCAGTTTTAAGGGTGTGTTGTGCTATGAGGTGCTGATAGATTGAACTATTTGGGGAAGACAGGTGACATGTTAAACGACGGGAGATGCTGGTTCGAGTCATATATATATATAGTAAGTTATAAAATATATATGGCGATTAAGCTACACAGAATATTCCGCATTTCATCCATGCTAGGATTCATCAGGCTTATGCAAGGATTTTTTGGTTGTCTCGTGTTTTTATATACGCATCTACTATTGAGTTTTTAGTTGGCCAATCATCTCTCTAGTTTCTATCGCACGCTTCCTAATCAGCCAATGAGCAGGCACTTACAGGACAAAGGCCCAGCTGACCTCCAGTTGATTCGTTCCTTTGTGTGTGCTATATACATATATATATATATATATATATCATAATTTAGGAATTTTAAATTTGTGATTTGAAAAAGTAAAATTTCAAATATAGAAATTTTATTGCGTGCAAGACAAAGAATACAGTGTAGTATATATTTTACTATTTTACTATACTATATTCTTGGTCTCGTATAGAATAAAATTTTTATATTTGAAATTTAACTTTTTCAAATCACAAATTTTATATTCCTGAATTATGATTTATTTGCTTTATCTAGTATATTGAGCAATTTTATTTAGCTGGGATAGTCTTATATAAAATATTACATCCAATAATATTTTGTAAGACCGATAATCACTGGATTTGCACACCAGTAGATTTCTTGTATTTCATTATTCTGAATTATATATATATATATATATATATATATATATATATATATATATATATATATATATATATATAATTCAGAATTAATATATATATATATTAATTTTATTTTTATTTCGGACTGTTATTCTCATCTTTATTAGTTGTTGTTTTCATCTTTATTGGTTGTTGTTTTTCACGACGTTTCGGCCAACTATTCCTCTGGCCTTCGTCAGGTGGTAACCGCGACGGATAGGAACTTCCAATCTCCTAACTGCATTCTTAGCAATCACTGTGATCCGTAGTTGTTGTCGTCTTACCACGTTTTGGCCAAGTAAACCTCTGGCATGCTTTGAGTAGGATTGAAACCGCTATCTTCAGACAATGTTCATCTGGAACTGTAGAGATTCAACATCTCTATCAACTGCGCCACGGGCCCCGAAGGGCGATCAAGGTTGGATTCTTTGATCTTATAAATCCATGTTTATTTATTATCTGATCTTCCATATTCGGGTCCGTACCGAATGGTATATATATTATTCCTTAATTGGAATTCATTTTTGAGATGAGCATTATATATACCCGATATATATGGTGTTCAACCATCATTGCCTGTACCACATCCTCTGTGACCGCTGGCAACAGTTTATCTCCAACAATACAATTCGCATTCACTGCAAGATCCACTCCCTCCAAAAATCTCTCTCTGCCAGACGCCTTCGTTCGTTTGGCCATGCCCTTCATCAACACCCAGATGACTTCATCCGTGAAATTATTGACCCAGGCTAAAAGAAACACCATGGTGGCTAACACAAAACCTGGCTCAGGTCAGTGAAGCAGGGTGTTGGACTGATTCCTGGCCCTTACCTTTACAGGGTCTGTTGCTGGAACCGTGAATTGTTTACACTCATACCGGAAGCCAATGTTCAGGACTTGGTGAACTTGTTGGAAAGAGCAAGCTTAACTGACCAAGGGTGAATACCCAACAATGACCGTAACCAGTAGTTTTTTACTATCATTTGAAAGATCTGTTTCATAGAAATAGAATAGTAAGTGAAGCTGCCTAATGAAACTAAATATTATTATCTAATTACATGTATTATTATACTAAAGATGAGTCAATCAATGTACGAATGAGTTGGTATAAGGGAAATGACTCCTTGAGAAAAAATTAGAGTTATTTCCCTTAGTATATAAAATGGCTAAAACGCCGATCATTCTGATGAAATCCGCACCAGTTTTAGGTCAAAGCATTTGGTGCTTCTATAATATTGGTCACAAGTGAAAATCGCAATCCAAGTAAAAACTCTTCAATGTCTGGTAGGTGATGCTCTTTTCTCCTCCCTCCAATCTCCTTCTCGCAGAAGTGACTGTCTCAGTTCTATCGTTATTTTCATGACAAGTGCTCCTCTGAGCTCTACTCTATGGTCCTGCCCTGCCAAACTTTCACTGAAAGCACTCGTCTAGTTGCAACGACTACCAACAATTTTTTCTAGTCTCTATCAACGCCTAAATCTAATCACAAATTCTATGAAAAAATTTTCTGTTCCACTGGTCTGTTTCCCAGCTGACTACAACATGGTCATCTTCAAGTCAAATGTAAACAAGTTCTTGACGTCTCGCCCCCTTAAATAATCAAATTCTACAAAATTCCCTTACATTGTTGTCTCAATGGCCATTTGACACTCATTAACCTTTATCCTTGAGTGGGTTTCGGCCTTGATAAGCAGGGAGACTCCCATGTAAAAGAAAAGAAAAAAGTGACACACTGACTTATCTTCCCTTGCTTTACGGGATTTTCACTATTATCAGGGTGGTCAGACATAATCTCCTAAAAAATAGAATCTCTTTTTTTTTTCTTTTTCGTTTTTAAGTGTAGGGACATCAGTGAAGGGTGTCAATCTACAAAAATACCAAAACAAAACATTTCTTATATTTTTAAGGTAAAGAAAATGAGGTAGCACCAGATTAATAGGTAATTATGACACGACCGTTTGCCGAGGAGAGATACTTGGTTTGTCATGCGGACGTCTCTGAAATTGCTGCTACGTCTTGAGAACAGCAACCAGCTCCCCGGGTGTTAGACATCATCAAGCGATAGGCACACCCCCTTACATCAAGAGGTGGGGGGGCGGTGTGGCGTCGGCTATAATCAGCTGGCAGGCCTGGTCATCGTCGAGCCTTATTTGCATCTTTACAAGGCAGCACTCATCATCTGTTGCTGAATATTGAACGCTTGTATAATATATTGAACGTTTGTACAATATATTGAACGCTTGTATAATATATTGAACGCTTGTATAATATATTGAACGTTTGTATAATATATTGAACGCTTGTATAATATATTGAACGTTTGTACAATATATTGAACGCTTGTATAATATATTGAACGCTTGTATAATATATTAAACGCTTGTATGATATATTGAACGCTTGTATAATATATTGAACGCTTGTATAATATATTGAACGCTTGTATAATATATTGAACGCTTGTATGATATATTAAACGCTTGTATAATATATTGAACGCTTGTATAATATATTGAACGCTTGTATAATATATTGAACGCTTGTATAATATATTGAACGCTTGTATGATATATTAAACGCTTGTATAATATATTGAACGCTTGTATAATATATTGAACGCTTGTATGATATATTGAACGCTTGTATAATATATTGAACGCTTGTATGATATATTAAACGCTTGTATAATATATTGAACGCTTGTATAATATATTGAACGTTTGTACAATATATTGAACGCTTGTATAATATATTGAACGCTTGTATAATATATTAAACGCTTGTATGATATATTGAACGCTTGTATAATATATTGAACGCTTGTATAATATATTGAACGCTTGTATAATATATTGAACGCTTGTATAATATATTAAACGCTTGTATGATATATTGAACGCTTGTATAATATATTGAACGCTTGTATAATATATTGAACGCTTGTACAATATATTGAACGCTTGTACAATATATTGAACGCTTGTATAATATATTGAACGTTTGTACAATATATTGAACGCTTGTATAATATATTGAACGCTTGTATAATATATTGAACGCTGTAAAGAATAAGCGAACAAGGAATCTTTTTATATAAAAACATAGATTTATTTATTATCTATTTACACTGGGGGAGCATATTAAAACGGACCTGACGCATGCGTTGCCAAAAGTTGGCACAAGACTGCTATGCGTCCGTTGCGCACAAATCCAAGCTTCAACTGTATACAATTATACAATTATTAATACAATTATACAATTATTAATACAATTATGCAGTTATAAATACAGTTATACAATTATAAATACAATTATACAATTATAAATACAATTATACAATTATAAATACAATTATACAATACTCATATACAATTATAATTCAATTCCAATTCTTTGTAAATTAACCGAAACGAATCAGGGAAGTTTGAAAGTACCTTCTACTCTTGGTATCGTGGACGCCAATGAATCGAAATTAACAGCAGATACATGGTTGCATCTTTCTACTGCTCCAGAAAGTACCTCACTCCGAACACAACCCTCTACCTGTATAAGAGTCAAACACCTCCTAACACAGAGTAGCATTTGTACAGGTAAATGCTGTTTTTTTTTTTCTTGCAGAAAATAACTTCCTACTCTTTCTCTATTCTAGTGTTATTTTCATCATCAGTGCTTGATTGACATCCAATACCTGCTCCCTCCTTAATCCTGCAAAACATTCACAGTAAAAACTCATCTAACTACAACCACTGCAAATAAATTTCTTTTCCTCCTCTAGGAACCCAAAAGTAAACGTAACTACCATAAACAAAGTTTCTTTCCAAGAATTTCCCATCTGTGGGATACAATATTACAGAACTGCTTGAGTACAACATCGGTATTTTCAAGTTTAATGTTAATAAATTCTTATCAAGCGGCGTTCTAAAATAATCAAATTCTGAACATTAAGGCCGCTGTTTCTAATCATTTAAAAGTTGTTGTTCATTGCTAACCGACAATTTATTCCGACTTTATCCTCGAGTGGCCTTCAGGCCTTCGTAGCGGCGATTTATTAGTATAAAAATAAACTTCAACTTAATTTTAGATCATTGATTCTCTGAATCAGATGTTAAATTTTTCGCATTCTTACTTTACTCAATTCTTTCAACTTCGTTGTTTCATTATTTTTGGTTATTCTTGGTCTTAGAATCCCACCTTCTGTCTCCCTCCTAACACTAACCTTCCTAGCGAACTTCTATTACTTCAAGTCTCACGCCACAATTTTGAATTAATATATCTAAAAGTCTCATGACTAAGAAGAGGCGTTTTAATCGGATCGTTCGAGACAGTTTATTTTCTTCCACCGTTGTTCCTTTGAGAGTTCTAATTCCTCTCTTGGGAACCAAATTGGTAACATTTCAAAAATCACCAGATCCAAATATTCTTTATAGTTTGTCGACGAGTGCTTCACATTTATAAGATCAAGCATGTATAATAATTTCATCAGTGATTTCATATATGAACAAGTGAAGCATGCGTGGTCCCCCGTGCGTGCTCAGTGAACGAGGCATAAAAAAAATTAATAACTTCAGAATTTGCACCACCACCCCCATTTAGCCCCAAAAGTCTCCAGGGGACGTCAAATCCTGGTGAAAATCAATAAACGGTGCAGTTTTAGGCCTTAACATATGTAAATTTGAATTCTGCACCATGCAAAAAAAGAAATGATTAAGTCCATCATTTGCCCCCCCCCCTGCCATTTAGCCCCAGAAGTCCCCAAGGCCTTAACATATTTAAATTTGAGTTCAGCAGCATGCAAAACTGCTAAATAGACATACATAGAAAATTTTAGACAAATATGGTAAAATAGTCCCAATAATGGTGTGTTTTTATCAACCTTAAAAGAGACCCTGGGGCACATCCAAGAGTTATCATGAAGTATAGACAAACAAAATTATATAGAAATCACTTAGTTAGAATTTTTCAGAAAGTTTTATAAAAATCTAAGGCATCAATTTTTTTTTAATAAGCACAAAAGTGTCAATTTTAGCCATTTTAACCTAGAAGGCACTTCTAGGGGGATCAACCGGATTTTTCCTGGAAAATCCGTTGTGTTACTTTTTTACTCATATCATGTTTAATGTTTGCGCAAAATTTCAAAAAATTCCAAGGTGTAGTTATTGAGAAAAGCAAAGACAGACGAACAGACGAACGGACAGGGGGTGAATTTACAGGTCTACCCTACTTTTGTCATGGGACTAATAATAGAAGATAGTTAAAGAAATATAGAAAACTTCTTTAAGATTAGACCTATCAAGATATGTAAAGCTCAACAGGTATGGTGGTGCTTAAATAATAGTAATAATAATAAACATAGACAAGACAAAACCATATGTTGTATACATACATTTATATGCCGATGTTACATGCTCTTTATATCTATGTATTTCGAAGCCTAATGCTTTTCATCAGAAGAGGAGCTATGGGCCTGGGTTGCAAACATTTCAATGCAGCATCTAGCTAAGAGGACAATTGGAGGGATATTAATGTATCTTGTACATAGGGGATGATGGATGACGGGTGACCAGGGCATTTGGGGGTGTTAAGCTAATGCAGATGAGTTTTAGTTAGCTGGGGATTTGACTCGGCGAATGGAAAATAGTACAACAAGCGAGTACATGTAGGAACTTAGATAACGCGTGTAGACTATGTCTGAATGAGAAATTAGCTATTTTAAAGAACCCCAAAATTTATTAAACTGTGGAAGTGAAATAGCAGCCTTATGCATATACAAAATAAATTTTACCTTAGCATAGCAACACATATAAAAAATGAAAATAAAATAAAAATTTAAAAATAGCTATTAATAACAATCACAATAATAATAATAATAATAATAATAATAATAATAATAATAATAATAATAATAATAATAATAATAATAAATAAATAAATAAATAAATAAATAAATAGTATAAAATTAAATGTAAGCAAAAGAAACCAGAATAAAATTAAGTCAATTTCTAATACAAAGAAAAGGAAGGACACATCCCCCTCCAAAAACGAACAAAGAAAGAGATTAATTAGAGGTCAGATGCACCTCTGTCTGATAAAGTTTACCTTAGCATAACAACGCCAAAAAAAAAAGAAGAAGAAGAAAAAGAAGAAGAAGAAGAAAAAAGAAAAAGAAGAAGAAAAAAGAAAAAGAAGAGTAAATAAATATATGATGAAATGATAGAAAATGTTAAATAGAATTTGAAATTTAACCTTTTGTGGTTATCTTTGAAATATTTATGAACAAGAAAAAAAAAATCTGTGCGTCTACATTCTGAAATAATAAAAATGTCATTCATGATATTTTAATCCTCCAGACTATTATTCCCATCTTGAATGTTATTTTCACAACATTTCGCTCGGTTTAACCTCTGACCTTTTTTTTTTTTTTTACATAGGCATCACCACATTATCAAGGCCCAGAGGCCACTCAAGGATAAGGGTTAAAGAGTGTACAGTAGAAATTGGTCAATATAGTAATAATTAGTAATGAAAATTTGGTAAATTTGATAACTTATATGGAACGGCTCATCAAGAACTTATTTACTTTAGACTTGAACACAACCATATTGTAGTCAGCCGGAAAGCAGGGAAACGGAAGACAATTCCACAGGCGTGCAGTTCTAAGAAAGAAGCTTTGTTCATGCAGGCGCATCTTATCGAACCCTGGAAGTTTTGTGTTGAACTCAGAAACCCTCAACAGGATACTTTATTTAATCCACGTTACTAGCATTTTCATGTTCCGTAGAAATCCTAAGCAAATTAATAAGTGTATGTTTTTATTGTCGCCCATACTAAGATTTGAACTTAAATCATCCAAAAGAGTGTAATTTACAAGTGAATTTTACCAAGCACTTTATTCACTACGCCACGGTTTCGTACTGACATTTCTAGTATGAATTTTAAGAGCCTATTTTGTTTTCTAGATGTACAATCTTAATACTTATCATTATATATTAATACTAGCAGTTCAGCCCGGCTTTGCTTGGGCTCTATGTACCATCCATAACTTTATGTGGATATGTATGTATATATATATATATATATATATTTAAAAGTTTGACTCATGTCCAGGTAACCTACATCTAAAATTTCAAGTGTTTAGACCCAAATTTAACAGAGGAGTTTAGTAGAGTCTCCAAAGGTCAACTCTTTCAAGTTTGACCTCTAGGCAGACAAATTTTCGCCTAAAAACTGATTAAAAAGCTTGCTGCACGTCTGAAAACCCTTTATGTAAAATTTCAAATGTTTAGACCCAAAAATTGGCTGAATAGTTTGCTAGAGACTTCAAAAGTCAAATCTTTTGAACTTTGACTCCTTTGGCAGCCAAATTTTCGACCAAAAACCGATTAAGAAGCTTGCCCTATGTCTGAATACACTTTATGTAAAATTTCAAATGTTTAAAACCAAAGTTGGCTGAGTAATTTGGCCGAGACCGCAGAGGTCAATTTATTTTTTAACTTTGATCCCAATTTTGACCCCCTTAACATTTATTGTTTTGGGCTCAAATCAAATTAAAAGGTTTGATCCATATTCAAGTAACATCCATCTAAAATTTCAAGTGTTTAGACCCAAAATTGGCAGAGGAGTTTGATAGAGTTTTCACAGATAAAATCGTTGAACTTTGACCCCTTGACAACCAAATTTCTAGCTGAAAACCGCTTAAAAAGATTTTTCTAAATCTCCATACTCCTTATATCAAATCTCGAGTCTATAGACTGAAAAATGACAGAGTAGTTTGGTAGGGAAATGTACACACACAGACACACACAGACAATTTCACTTTTGTAGATATATAGATTTGTTACTATACATTATTAGTACATAGCAGGGCTCGTGGAAATCCTATAGAATGAGAAATATATTTAATAAATGAATATGTTTTGATAAAGCTGATATTTTTCTGAATAGTGCAGAAAAATTATTAGGTTGGTGCAAAAATAATGTCTTTTTTTTTACAAATTTGTAGTATTCCAAATTATACTGGGTTAATATAATTCAGTAATTGTTCATATACCAATAAATTTAAGCCAAAAAGAAGAGATGACTAGATGAAAGTAAACTAAAAAGATTATCATATTTCATAATTGAGCATTCATATACTGTTTTAACAAGAACCAAGACATCAAAGAATGGATTGATAGCAACAAAAAGTGTATTTCATTGTTAGTTACAATTGTTTCAAGGCCATTTGGACAAATTCAAACAATATGTCGTTTGAAAATTTTCACAAGAAAAGCCTTTCTTCAGACTTATTAAATAAAAAAAAACACTTTAACAATGAAACATTAAGGAAAAGAAACATTTCCTTTATGAGGACAAGAAAACAAGCAGGAACAGTTTACCTCTGTCGCATCTTTGCAAAGTATTTCTTTAAATATTTATATATCTACTTATTTTTTCAAAACCACACACACACACACATATATATATATATATATATATATATATATATATATATATATATATATATATATATATATATATATATATATAAACGCCATTACGGTGCAAAAATAATGTTCTATTTTTATCAGCTCTCTCTCTCTCTCTCTCTCTCTCTCTCTATATATATATATATATATATATATATATATATATATATATATATATATATATATATATATATATATAAACAACATTATTTTTGCGCTAATAATGTCGTTTTTTATGTGTATATATATATATATATATATATATATATGTATATACATAAAAACGACATTATTTTTGCACTAGCCTAATAGTTTTTTTTTACCAATGACATGCAGCAAATATGAATTTACTAACATTATATTTTAAATTTGTATTTTAAATCCAAACTGGCCTAAATGAGATAAATTAATAAATACTCAGAAAGTAATATTGTGCTACATAGTTCAATACAAATGATAAAATCACATTGTAAAAGAAAATCTTTAATTTACTCCTTCAGTCCAGCACCTCTTGCCAGACAGCATGCTTCATTTTTTGCCCTGTTTCTTTGGAATGTTCCCTTTTTTCTAATGTTTTGCTGACTTTGTTTGGTGGAGAACTGCTCCACATTATAATTACTACAAGTTCCTTTTAAAGACTATTGCAACAATAATCATATTATTATTATTATTATTATTATTATTATTATTATTATTATATTCGAAAAAAGGGAGGTCACTCTCACATTCTTGTCCATGGTTTCAGATTGTTTTCTTAAGCGAAATTTTGTGAATTTGACTTTTTTGAAGCAGTTTGGCTTTGAAAAATTATATTTGCCCTTTTGCAAAGCATAACATACTGACTAAATAAGAACAAGCAAAATATTATATATATATATATATATATATATATATATATATATATATATATATATATATATATATATACTATCAGGGTGCGCCTGGCTTTGTTGGATCGTAAAATACGCTTAAATACATTTTAATTCATGCAAATTTTGTATGTATTATTACAGAGCCAATTCTTTATTGATTATTATATTGTACCTAATATAGAATACTGATTTCAAAAGTTGAAAGAAAAGAATTGGGTGCCATCAGCTAGAATTAAAACTAAAACATTTAGTATCCATCTGCATTCTTTACAGGTTGAGCTGACCCAACAGATAGATCAGGAAGATGTAAAATCAAACCACTTGAGGCTATGAATGAATTTGCGCATGCGTAAAATTAATAGAGATATGTTGGCAAGTTGAAATGAACATTTTGCATTTCAACTTGCCGACATATTTGTCTATGCGTCTAAATAAAGATTTTACTTGTGATAAACCATCCTTGGTGTATGATTACTATTTCCTGTTAATTTAAGCATTATGTACGAAGTAGTTTAAGAGTTTATCGGTTAAATATTTATACACACATATATATACATCTATTGTTTTATTGAAATAATGGGAGTATTCAACCCTCTCAAAATGCAAGAACGTGAAAACGCGAAAAAGTATGAAATAAAAATGTCAACTTTCCATTAAATTCTTATCTTTTCTCTAAAGCACAGATGTTGTAGAATAGTCTAGGAATAGATGTTTAAAAATATTTGCTAAAATTTTTGTGCAACCAATATATATATATATATATATATATATATATATATATATATATATATATATATTTTTGTCCTGGCATGATATATGAAATATAGATGTTCAAAACAAAATTTTTCTTTTGGATGACTGATTTTTATTCAGATTGGTTTCAGTTTCACAAAAATTTATTACAAAATCTAACAAAATAGTTTTCACTGTCTGAAAAAAAAATCTAATTTCAAATAAATCTATTCTAGAGTACAGTTTTCTTTTCTTTCTTTTTTTTGAAGTTTTATAGCTAATGTATAAAGTTATCTTACAACTAAATTTTTGTTTCTTTTTCCGTATAAGTTTTAAAATTTAATTTAAATTTGCAAATAAAATATAATGACTTTAATCAATCCCAGGCAATGCCAGGTAGGTGCATCTAGTGTTCTAAAAAAATTGATTCAAATTAATCGTATCTGAAGTTCAAAATTATATCTAGTCCTCGTTCATAATTATTTATTAGGATTAAGGTTATATGGTGTGCAGGAAATTTCCACTAGCAATTAAATTAACGCATTCAAAAGGTATTTTCTACTATAAATTTAATCAACGTGTTCAAAGGAAATGACTTAATAGAACAGGAAGTTTAAAATGAAATATAACAAATAAGTCAGTTTGGTCTATCCTCTTGGTCTGTGTTATAGCAAGACAATTACAGTCGTATAATTAACAAAAAGTGTATTAGCAAAAATTTATTAAATTTTTTTTTTTAATTTATTTATTTTAATTAAAAAAAATTTTTTTAAGTTTTTGAATATATTTTTGAAATTCTTGAAAATTTTTGCAAATATTTTTATAAATTAAAAAAAATCTTTATATTTTATATATATTTATATATTTTTTAAATATATTTTTATATATTTTTTATACATTTTTATATATTTTTTATTTATTTCATATATATTTTTATATATTTTTAATATATTTTTATATATTTTTGATATATTTTTTCTATATTTTTCTATATTTTTTATTTATTTTTATATATATTTTTCTATATATTTTTATATATTTTTCTATATATTTTTATATATTTTTATATATTTTTCTATATATTTTTCTATATCTTTTAGCTTTTATTCTTTCTTTGTGTCTCTTCTATTCTTTTATCCCCATCATATTACTCCCATCCCATGATTTTTCCCCCATTTTTTATCTGAATGTTTTCAAAGTCGATATTGTCTTTTTACCTTTACTTTTGTATAATGCCGGGGTTTTTTTTTCCTCTTCTGACGAGAAGCATTTAATTTAAAAATACCATGGCTTAAAGAGGTTACTCCCTTATTCTGCCTTCTTTAACCCTTATTGACTTGATAAAGTAGTAAAGTTCCTATATCTTTACGCTTTATCTTCTTAACTTATTCTATTGCTTGTTCCTCTTAACCAGGTAGAGCTTTTTTTTTATCTAGATAGGTTTACTTTATCATTAAAAATTTATTTTTCAGCTTAATTTTACTAGTTTAAATACGTGTGTGTGTGTGTGTGTGTGTGTGTGTGTGTGTGTGTGCGCGCGCGGGCGGGTGTGCGTGCATTTATATATATTATATTTTGTCAAATAAATATTAATTATTTTATACCTACAGACATTAGTGTTTCGTGCTTATGCAATCATCAGTGTAGCAAGTGATAATTACTGCTGATCAGAAGATTCGAACCCAGTCACATTCGTTTTTTTTTTCCCCTGATCTTATTATTTTATTTATAATATTGGCTCCCACATTGTTTTAAATTCTACACTAGGTCTGCTTAGCAGGTCATACTTGACTAGCGCTGCCCCTGTGAGTCGTCTCGGAAAACCCAACAAGAACCATGGAGTATCAAAATCAAACAGATAGCTTGAACACCTGCCTTTACATAAGGAAACACCAACCAGAAAAGCATTGAAGGAATCTTTTATAATCATCATTTTGCGACCGCAATCGAGATAATGAAGTTTGGAAAACTCCATAATCTTTTACTGTGGCTGTCAATGTGTGCGTATGTCACCACTGAGCACATTGGAAAACAGGAGGACTGACCTAACCTTTCATCTACATACAGCGCCTTGATAGTGCCAAATGGTCACCCATCTGTTATTGGCCAGACTCAGTATTGCTTAAGTTTGGTGATCTGAGGAAATCGATATATCAGCATAATTGTGCCATATAAGGAACCGTTAAGATCATGCAAGAGACAATTAAGAAGACTTAAGGAAACGTAATTTTCATTTAAACCATGGATCATGTGAATAGTATTCAAAACGATGGATCATGTGAATAGTATTCAAAACGATGGATCATGTGAATAGTATTCAAAACGATGGATCAGATGAATAGTATTCAAAACGATGTATCATGTGAAATTGTATTCAATCCATTGAACATGTTAATAGTATCCAAACCATGAATCATGTAAAATGGTAACCGAACTATGGCTCATGTGAAATGGTATTCAAACCATTGATCATGTGAATAGTAATCAAACCATGGTTCATATAAAATAGTATTCAAACCCTGGATCATTTGAATAATATTCAAACCATGGATCATTTCAATATTATTCAAACAATGGTTCATGTGAAATGATATTGAAACCATTGATCATCTTAAAAGGTATTAAAACCATGGATCATATGTAATAGTATTCAAACCCTGAATCATTTGAATAGTATTGAAACCATGGTTCATGTGAATAGTATTCAAACCATGGTTCCTGTGCAATAGTATTCAAACCATGGATCATATGTAATAGTATTCAAATCATGGATCATTTGAATAGTGTTGAAACTATGGATCGTGTGAATTGTATTCAAACCATGGATCATTTCCTGAGGTTCCCGGTCTACCAGATTGTGTGTCATTCAACAGGAGTTTTACCTCGGCACCAAAAGCAACAAAATCTAGACCATTTCTGATATTACCTTTTCCTTCTTGATTGTAGTATGATGGTGGTGCTGTGCAGTTCTAGGAGGTCCACTCTTCCAGGTGTCGTCTTTTCTCTTTGAGAAGGGGTTGGTTTATTTGCTGATTGCCTGATGCGCCGCTACTGGGGAATGTCAACAAAGCTGCACATTTTGCAAGCCAGAGTACTCTTTCTCGATAACGCTGGCTCTTCAATTCCACTTTCCAACCCTTGTGTCTAATCTTTCTGCTGCGGGAGGAAGATAAATGCAAACATCACAACACAGATGCATCAAATGGCAATTTTGAAAATATCATTTTTTGAAGACATATGAAGAGGAGTAGAATAAATCACAAAATAAAATGCGAGCAAAAACAGATCAAAATAGAGCAAAAATGGTTTTTACGATTCCAATTTTTTCTTCAGCAACTGTGAAGCATTTGGTTTGCGTGCCTCTACTGAGCTAATCATAATCCAATCGCGCGTGATATAGAAAATTAACTTGGGTTGATAGCTAACAAATTGATTTTAGATTTGATTTACCTAAAAAAAATGAATTGAATAGAAAATAAATCGACTTCAGTCAGTCAGCTGAGTAAATTTTATCACAGCTGCAGATTAAAACGATGCATATAGATATTTCATCCATCCGTGTGCATACTATGAAGAGTCTCATCACATGCTTGAGAACAATACTTGAGCTGGTGATCAGTTGTCTCATTGTGCCATCACATGTGCGTTTTTTATGTTTTTGATTTTGTTTTGAGGTGGTTAGGGTTAATGATAAGACACAAATATGAAGAAATAAATGGATGAAAACGATTCTTTTAAGATCAACAATAATAAAACGATCTAACAATTTTACAACTGAAAGAATTACTAGGAGGATTTAATTATCTGTTGCTAATTTTGATAACCGCCTCCATTTTGAATTTCCCTTGTTATGTATTGTAGTCTGGTCAATACAAGGGCAGATAACTCTCGTCAGATTCACTAATGCTTCAGAATGACTCTTGGTAAGGGAAATTACTTGAGGATTCAAAAATCATATATCCACCTAACAAGCATCTTATTCATATTATTTGGATTCATCGGACTACTATTCTAATCTTGAGTGTCGTTTTCACAACGTTTCGGTCGATGTAACCTCCGACCTTCTTCAAGTGTAAAGTGTATCTTGTTGAATTCAGAAATGTTTCTGTCGAACTCGGGAATTTGGATGGAATTTGGAACAGAACCCTTTATTTATTTCACGGGGTAACATGCTCTCGTTCCATCAGCCATGACTGGATAAAGATCTTAAGTAATTCAGTAATAATTGATCCTTCAACCTTCAGGAGATTAACACTTTTTACAATTGATTTTTCCAAGTACGCTAAGCATTGCGCCAAATTGTGGAGTTGAACAGTAATCCAATGAATCCAAATAATACAAATAACACATTCGCATCTCAAAAATTAGAAACGTAAGCATCTTATGTTTTGTGAAAATCAGATTACACACTGGCATGACAGTTTTATGAGCCTCACTACTTCCGTGTTGGCTCATGACAAATTAGAAACAGGTATTTTGATTATGATACCATCATTAGAAGATTGCCCTACAGCAGGGTTTCCCAAACTTCAGAATAGGACACCATGGAGCCCCCAAGTAGGGCAAAGGTTTTTCACAGAGCACTAACAAGATAATTTCTGAAATAAATATGAAAAACATTAATTTCAAATTTTAACACTTTTTACAACCATTTTGTTTTTGTTTTTGATTAATCAAAAATTGTGAATTTTTTTGTTAATTTATTTTTGATTTACTTTTTCATGAAACGCTTTATGCCTGTAGTTATGTATCATATCTCTTGTAAAAAAAATAGAAACCAATAATTAAATGTCTGCAGTCATTTAGTTTTTCTATATAAAGCATTTGGTCTTGCTTAAGAACGGGCTTCTGGAGCCCTTCAGCTTCACTCATGGAGCCCCAGTGTTCTGTGGAGCCCAGTTTGG
The DNA here is from genome assembly GCF_053919585.1 of Euprymna scolopes. NCBI lineage: Eukaryota > Metazoa > Mollusca > Cephalopoda > Sepiida > Sepiolidae > Euprymna > Euprymna scolopes. The sequence goes on from NC_136493.1 coordinate 24,026,874, forward strand.
GAAACCTTATCCTGCAGGACCAACAAGCTCCCTCTATCCGGTTTGGTTTTTCAATAGAGACGCTTTTTCCTTGAATGTATTACCTTTACCGTGACTGAGGAATTCAATCAATCCCCTGTATGGTAACCCTCTAGAACAAGGTTTCCCAACAGAATTCATACCGCTCACCAGATTACATACTGATATAACAGTTTTCTGAGCCTAGCTACTTCTAGAACAGAGTTTTCTAATGGAGTCTGTACCACCCACTAGAAGGGGAGTGGCGTTATGAGACTTCAGGTGGCCAAATATTTTATATAGGGGTCCGAAGATCCTATAAGAGGGGAGAGATTTCAAGGCTTAATTGAACTGAGCATTTCTGACTGGGTAATAAATCCATTTAGGTGAAAAGCAGAAGAACAAAAAGTTCGTTTGCAAGAAACTATCAGGCTCCTATAGTCTTTGACAGACTATGGATACCCATGTGGTAGGAGGTGCGCAATCTCCAACCACACCTCTCCTGAGTCGACATTGTAAAATACCAGTGGCAAGTGAAGTGTATGTACAGGACGACTGGAAACAAATGCCGAGATAAGCAGAGAGCACATACAGCGCCTAGAATTCCCAAATGGTCACCCATATGGTACTAACCAGGCTCAACGTTGCTTAACTTTGTGATGATGTGATGGAGAAGTTGAGATAATCTTCGAAAAACAAGTTATGAGTGAAATGTGGTTCCATTATTGTTTTTTAATGCCTTTTTAATTGTTTTTTAATGCCTTTTTAATTGTTTTTAATGCCTTCTTAATTGTTTTTAATGCCTTTTTAATTGTTTTTAATGCCTTCCAATTAGCATGTTTAGTGGGGAAAGGATTTAGCATCGTAAACAATATTCGAACCAAAAAAAGAAACCAAATGGATGTTGTGAAACATGGTTATCAAAGACTTTTTTCTATCAAATGTGGAACCAAATATTCCAAACCTTATTACTTATTATTAATAAACAATTCTTTAAAAAGTCCTTCTAGACCAGGGTTTCCCAATGGGGTTGGTACTGCTCACCAGGAGTGTGTTACGAGACTTTAGGTGGGCAGTGGCCAAATTTATCAAGTAACATTACTGTTTCTCAACTTATCAAGTTAATAAAGGCGGCAATATGTTTTGCTAATCCATCTTCTCATAATTAATATGTTGTAGAACCATGTGTCACCCCTCAACTATTGCCAGCCTTGATGTTTGTGTGCTGTGGTTTTCTTCTCCTTCATCTTCTGTTCTGGCCGTGTCATCTGATGATTACCAAGCATTGGTTTAAAGCTCGGTTTCCCAATGTAGTTCATATCACCTACCAAGAGGTGGTGGGTGGATGTGCATTACGAGACTTCAGGTGGGCGGTGGCCAAATTTATCATATAGAGAGTCCCTGAGATACTGGGAAGTAGGGGCGGGGGAAGCAGTGAAAAAGAGCTTCTAGTAACATTACTAAGTGTTTCTCAGCTTATTGCTGATCATCACCAACAATCTGCACATTGATTGGTGATTCCTGTAATTATTATTTTGATTTTTATCGATTATTGATTATTGTATTAGCAATGGTTTGATATATTAATTGACCAACTTGATTTATAGTTGTTACTGTTCCCATTCGATCGAGAGTAGAATTTTGTTGAATAAACTATTATGAATATTCAATTATTTATTTTAACTTTAATTAGGTACTATCATTACTACGAACATTATTATGTAAGAACGCATATAAGCAGAGTACATGTCCTTTAAAACAACTCGTGAAAAATGTAGGAGATGTAAAAAAAATAATAAAAACGGACCAGGCATAAAATTGCAGCTTGCATGAAGACTCTTTCAATGGTAAATCAAAAGGCGAAAATAATTATTTGGAAAGCATTAAATACAAATTTTAATCCAGTTGAGTACAATCAGTCTAGTTGAATAATTTTCAATGCAGCTGAAATTCATGGAAATTGTTTTTGCGGTTAGTGCAGTAGTCCAAAGAAAGGTTGATCTCCAGTTGAGTGGATTCCAGAAATTAGATGGACAAAAAAAAACATGTCACCTCCCATCGCTGGCTTAATTGGAAAAAATGATTTCAGACTTGATTTTTAAAAATTAAAGTCAGCCTAAACCATGTTGTTCTTCTTTGCAGTTTATGACTATAATAAATTGCGGTTTCATTTAATGTCGCAACCAGCAAATTCTAACATTGCTACAAATATAATTTGCTGATTTCTTTCTATCCTCTGATGAGAAGAATAGCATTCTTTGAAACTCCTCGGAATAAAGATTTTTGGAAAATTGTTTTTGGAGTATTCAATCGAACAATACATTTGATTGGAAATTTCAACTTACAGTTTTAATTTCTTTTCTCTTACACACACACACACACACACACACACACACACACACACACATAATATATATATATATTAGAGAGAGAGAGAGAGAGATAGAGAGAGAGAGAGAGAGAGAGAGAGAGAGAGAGAGAGCAAGATAAGGATTCTTTACATAGAGATTTTTTATATAATAAAAAGCTCGACATGCAGGTTGAAATTAGCTACAAGAGGAAAATATATTGATAATAGAAAAATATATTCTGATGCATATAGATTTGATTAAATCTGTCTTTTATTCACTATATATATATATAGTAATTTATAAAATATATATGGCGATTAAGCTACACTAAATATTCTGCGTTTCATCCACTATAGGATTCGTCAGGCTTATGCGCGAATTCTGTGGTTGCTTCTTGTTTTTATATATGTTGAGGCTTTCTAGTTAGCCAATCAGCTTTCTAGTATCCACCGCGCACCTTCCTATCAGCCAATGGGCATGCATTTTATCGAACAAAGGATCTGTTTTAGAACTAGGTTAGTGGTTTAAGGTAGATCTTTTCCTTTTTTTTTTATATATATATATATAAATATACCTATGTGTACACACATACATGCACATATATATACATATATGCGTAATCGTTTATGCATATTCATATTTATTTAATTTATTTATTTGTTTGTTTTCTATTGTTATTGTTAGTTTTAAAGCCATTTTGTATCGCTATCCTAGAGTAAGTTTTATTTTGTGAACACAGTTGTTTGCTATTTCTCGTCTACAGTTTAATAGATTTTGAGGTTCTTTAAAGTACAGGATAGCAAATTTTTCATGGAGGCATAATTTACATGGGTCGTCTAAATGTCTGCACGTGGTAGCTTGTCTCATTATTGCTTGATAGTGTAGTTTATCAAGCAACAATATTTGCGAAAGAAAACCCGAATAACAAGAAATATTACATAGGTATGACTTCCTAAGATTTCAAGACCCGATACTATGACCACAAAAGTACATTCAAAAATAAAAAACACCGTATAAAAACAACACTAGCGAATAAATACTGGGAACTCAAAGAAAGCGGACATTCGCCAGTAGTCAAATGGAAAATAATGAGGCAAGCTGCCATAAAAACAAGAAGCAACCACAGAATTCACGCATAAGCCTGACGAATCCTATAGTGGATGAAACGCAGAATATTCAGTGTAGCTTAATCGCCATATATATTTTATAAATTACTAACTAGCTCTACCTACGTATTGAGCACTTTTGAAGTAAATACTTAAAGTTTACGCATAAATCTATCCTTTCGTATATTAAATTTATGTGAGTAAATGAAGTAGTTATATATATATATATATATATATGTACATATATATATATATATATATATATATATATATATATATATATATATATATATATATTAGAGAGAGAGAGAGAGGGGGGAATAGAGAATCTTTAAATGACGACGTTTCGATATATTATAAAGCTCGCCATTCAGGTTGAAATTAGATACAAGACGAAAATATATTCTTGTGTATATACACAGGCGGCAAAAAAAAAGTCCGCACTTGTCATTTTTTTTCAAAAACTGCAAATTTAAGCAAAATTTGATATAACTGTTTAAACAACTTATACCTCATTTGATTGGCCGTTTATTCTTCTATAATTTTTCTTGTTCATATTTGACTTTTAATTGAAATATTCTAGTGTTCACGTCAATTAAAAAAAATAACTTCAAATTGAGGAGGAAAAAGGAAAGTCTGCACAATGGAAAATTGTTATTTAAATGTAACTTTAGGACATTAATGCAACACAAATACAACAGGAAAACAATGAACGAGTTAATATTTAGTAGCATAGCCCTTCTGCAATTTGACAGCCTGCAATCTTTTGGGAATTCTTTGAATTAGATTGCAGCTATACTCCGGGGAAAGGGCATGTGGGATGCCCTTTCCCCGGAGTATAGCTGCAATCTAATTTTCTTTAATTTTTGCCCAAAGTTCTTCCAAATTTGAAATTTTATCATTACATAAGTGTTGCTTGATGTACTGCCATACATTTTCGATAGGTTTGAGGTCTGGAGATTGTGCAGGCCAATCCAAACACGGAATATCATGCCTTTCCAGGAACCTCTTGACATTGCCAGCTGTATGAATGGGAGCATTATCCTGCGTGAAGATAGGATTATCATCCAAATTCAAACCAAAGTAGAGTAGAAAATGCTCGGTAAACATATTAATGTACTTGGTCGAATTAATTCAACCTTGCAAACGAACTAGTGGCCTTGGAGCATTGGTACTAATAATGTCCCACACTAAAACTGAACCTCCACCACCTTGCAGCATTGAAACTGAGGACCTAGGATTAAATTCTTCATCTTGCCTCCGACGGAAGTACTGCCTACCATCACTGCCTAGCTTATTGAACTTACTTTCGTCGCTAAAAAGCATTTTTGACCAATATGAAGAGTCATGATCTTTATTGTATCTGGCGAAGTCCAGACGGCACTTTCTGTTTTTTACAGAAATCATTGGCTTGCATCTTGCAACATATTTCTGTAAATTAAATTCTTTTAATCTGTTCTTGACAGAAGAAAGAGAGCACTTTTTAACAAGATTGCACTGTTGTTGGATTTGGGGAGCCGTTTCAAATCTGTTTCTTAGGCTGCGGATCCTGATAGCATTGTCTTTCCTGTTAGAAGTAACTCTAGTACGACCAGATTTAGGGGCATTACGAACACTGCCGGTGTTTTCGTGCTTTTTCACAGTCTTTCATATCGTTTTCTCATCACATTTCAATTGACGGCCAATCGATCGAGAAAGATGGAGATTAATGAGCTCCTGACGATCACTAAGAGAAAGTCGTGGCATATGGGCTGAATGTTACGTTGTATAACGTGAAACAACACCAATTACGATTAGAGATGCTTTGTTGCCTATTGGTGGATATTTTAAACTGATTTAGGGGCGATAATTTAAGCTGGTTTTAAGCGAATTTGTTGCTGCAGACTTTCTTTGACCTCCTCAATTTGAAGTTATTTTTTTAAATTGACTTGAACACTAGATATTTCAATTAAAAGTCAAATATGAACAGGTAAAATTACAGAGAAATAAAAGGTGAATTAAATGAGGTATAGTTTGTTTAAACAGTTACATTAAATTTAGCTTAAATTTGCAGTTTTTGAAAAAATTACAAGTGCAGACATTCTTTTTGCTGGCACTCTAGATTTATTGATGAATTTGAAACAACAGAATACAATACAGCATGTAGGGACAATGAAAGCTCTTTATGTCAGCTTTATCAAAATACATTTGTTGATTAAATGTATTCCTCAATTAGTCGAATTTCCATAGGTCCTGCTAGTTTTCATTATTCTGTTAAGCTTAAAGTTGGAATAGTTTTTTTTTGCCATTTAGGCTTAAGTTTGAAATAGCATTTTCGCTGTTAAGCTTGTAGCAGTCATATATAGTTAACGTAGTCGTTAGATGTCAACAACACTTGGGACTCACACGTTGTATGTAGACAGTCGCAAGAAAACAAAGACAAGAAAAGAACTCGACTCCTATTTTTTCCAGTTGTAACAACAGACATTTATTTACAGGTACTTTCCAGAATAACAACTTATCTCTTGCTCAAAAGTCTTCTCGTACTGCAATGTGCTTAACAAGACACTGCTGTATAAAGCATGTGGTGCTCTGCCTTTATCTGGCCATATTCAGGACACGTCTTTTCTTTTTGCTCTTGAGCCACGTGTGTAACACGACGTCTATTTCTCTCTTTCTTGAGCCACATTTTTCTTTTTCTTATAATCTTTTTATTTGCTGCATACTTGCGGTGACGTCACCTCGCACATGGCTCGGTCATTTACATATGGTAGCTGTCACACAGCTGCTGCTACTGTTGCTGCTATACACACGTCCGTGCTCTGTTACAGTTAGATATCTATTATTATTATTTTTTTTATTTTATTTTTTTTTGGTGGAAAGCAATTCTAATGAGGTTGTTTGACAACACGATGAACAATCAGACTCCTGAACATAATGATTTCAAGCGGGTCTTTTAAAGACTCCATTTGATGACGTTTAGTAGTTCACAAACCAGTTAGAGAGCAGCAACGGAAAAGGGCGTAGGCACTCTCTTTTGCCATGCAATGCAAAATATAAGATTGTTTTAATCTGTTTATTCTTATATGATAGCAAGAACCAGAAATGGAGAAATGGTACGCGTCAGGGACTTACTCTCAGCGAAAACCGATTTTCGTTAAATATTTTCTTTTTTACTATATACAAATAATAATAATAATAATAATAATAATAATAATAATAATAATAATAATAATAATAAAACAACCTGTTTGTGTACACTAGTTACCATGGCAACGAATCAGTGAGAAAAACACTCCTAAAACCACAAAGAACCGCCCTAAAAACAAAAATGAAGCTCAAATAAACGATGACCCATTTTCAGTGCAGAAGTGTGTAATCATGGTTAAAAAAAAAAAAAAAAAAAAAAAGATAAAGATTCATTTTCAAGGGAAAACTTTCATATCATTAAGAAAAGACATTTATATATAAATTAGTGTTGGGACGATTAATCGGAATCGGAACCGGGAATTGGAAAAATGCAAACTTTTAAGGGTATCGGAATCAGAAAAATTTGTATTTATTTTCCGATGCCAAAACGATTCCTTCTTTTCTCTTATATATATATATATATATATATATGTATATATATATATATATATATATATATATATATATATATATATATATATATATATATATATATATATATATAAATTTCTTTGTTCTTATAATACGCTCTACTCTTTATTGTGTGTGTATTGAGCTTTTTTATTTGGTTGAGATTAAAATATCTATATATAAATACTTGTTATTTATATTAGATTGAAGTTTACCATTGCTTATATCAGGTAAATACTGCATCTCCTTTGATTTCATTACTTTATATGGGGCTCTTTCAATCTTAGACAGACTATAAATACCCACGATATATATGTGTGTGTGTGTGTGTTATTTATACAGGGTGACCCCCCCCCCAAAAAAAAGAAACTAAATGGAGGCCATGTAGAACGGAGAAAAAAAAGGGCAAATACCCTAGTGTTTTGATGTGATGTTTTGAATGTAATAAACTAGTTATGACCAAAGTTTCATTTCATTCGGACAAAACACTAAGAAATGGGGCCTAATTAGAGTTGGGGCCCGTTTTTTTTTCTTTTGGTCGCCCTGTATATATATATATGTGTGTGTGTTATTTATTTATATATATATATATATATATATATATATATATATATATATATATATATATATATAGTGTGTGTGTGTGTGTGCGTGTGTGTGTGTCTTGGATAAATTCGTGTACAGATAACAGGTGGAATCTTCCGTTGTTTTGAACACCCCAAAATTCTATTATTCCATTTTCTGTTTTTGGTTAGCGTTTAGTCTCCTTATCTATGGATATTGCCATTTTAAATCATTTTCCCTCTCGTTCTCTCCCTTTCTATCCCACTCCCCCCCCACACACACACACTTTACTCCCTCTCCCTCGCCCCTCTTCCCCTCAATCCTTCTTCTCTCCTCTCAACTGATAACAGTTTGTTATAGAATTACCTAACGCCGTATCGCATCTTCCCTATCTTGTCAGTCCACCAACCCTCTATCAGCCGTTACTACCACCCCCCTCATCATCCATCCTACAAACCTGCTTCCTGTTCTTCCGCAGAGAAACAAAAGGAAATTTCCTTTAGGTCACTGACAGTGTTTTGCTAGTCAAATCTATCCATACGGAAAAGGAATGGGAAAAAAAAAAAAAAAAAAAAAGGCAAAAACAAGTTACATCGAATGTTTATTTGGCATTTACCATACAAGATGACGCGATAAGCTGCCTTTATCTACTTGAAAGCGAGACTTTATATTACAACAAAACGCTGTTCTTGCCAACAGCTGCCTGTCATAGATTGTTTTTGCCTTGGGTTTTGCGACATGTATCCATATATCTTTGTACATCTACTCTGATATTTTACACACTAAATATAAGTTTTGCATGGATCATTAGAAATAACTAGTAAAGAGCACATTTGGAAATTATATATATATATATATATATATATATATATATATATATATATATATATATATATATATATATATCCGTCTAGTTATAAAAAAAGTTAGTGAATAAAATACTGCTGTACAAATTCATTTGAAATGCTTCGTTGAAGAAAGCAAATAACAAGTCAGACAACCTCACTTTCACTCTATTTCCATGATGAGAGATTTTCTTTATTCTTTTTCTTTTTTCTTTCAATACCAATTAATACGTTTATTTTCTATTTTAAAACTTCACAGTTTCAAACGGTGACTTTCTCGTATTATTTTGATTCATCGGACTACTGTTCTCATCTTGGGTGTGATTTTCACAACGTTTCGATCGAAGTAACCTTCGACCTTCTTTATTTCCCGCATGGTAGCATGCTCTTGTTCCATCAGCCATGACTTGATAGAGCCTTTAAGTAATTCGCAACTGTATTTTTCGGTCACGCATACTGAAAATTGAACCTCCAACATTTAAGGATCTGTGGAGCAGTGGTTAGAGTACTTGGAAAAAAATCGATTGTAAAAATGATATTCTACTGAAGGTTGGAGGTTCAATTCTCAGTGTGGGCGACCGAAAAATACAATTGCATATTACTTAGGACCAGTCATGGCTGACGGAACGAGACCATGCTATCATGGAATAAATAAAGGGTTTCATTCGAAATTCCGTCCAAATTCCCGTGTTGGACAGGAACATTTCCAAGTTCGACAAGATACACCTGAAGAAGGCCGGAGGTTACATCAACAGAAACGATGTGAAAATTACACTGAAGATGAGAACGGTAGTCCAAAGAATCCAAATAATACGAATAACCAATCATCATCTAAAAAATTCAGAAATGTAAAAAAAAAAAACTTGCTTCTTAAAAAAGCCAGTTTGTAAGTAGAAATATTACCGGGAAATGCCAAAGAGGGACAGCTAGTTTATTGCAATGTCCTTTTGTGTTTAATTGACTGTTTAAGTAGAGATAATAAAACGAGTTGGAGGGAAGATATAGACTTTTGTGTATTAAAGTTCATTACTTAAGCAGCATGATCACATTAAGATATCTATAATATAAATCTCACCTGTCTGTTTAAATGCATGTATGTATGTATGTATGTATGTATGTATGTATGTATGTATGTATGTATGTATGTCCAAAACTTGCGATAATTTGCCCTACTCTTTATCTGTGCCTAAACCTAAACGTAGATTCCATGAACAAAGCTTTTTTCTTAGAAATGCACATCTTTGGAACTGTCTCTGTTTGCCTGCTTTCCAGCTGACTACAATATGGTCTTCTTCAAGTCCAACGTAAACAAGTTCTTGATTAGCCGTTCCCCTTGTAATCCAATTATACCAAATTTACACTACTAACGGTTACTGCGATATTGTCCCATTGATTACTGTACACTCTTTAGCCCTTATCCTTGAGTGGCCTCTGTGTTAGAGAATGGAGAGAGAGAGAGAGAGAGAGAGAGAGAGAGAGAGAGAGAGGGAGGGAGAGTGTGAGTTATAGTGTAGACACGTTGACCGGAAGTCAAGATCAGCTGATTGGATTGCGTGTGAGTCATGTGATCAGGTTAGCTGAATCGAGAAGATTTGGTTGTGACTTGGACGAGAGCGGACGGCTTCGCCGTTATCTCCTCCCCTTTGCTGGGGAGAGGGAACAAACGCTGACGTGGTAGAAATAAGACCAAGCAGAAAAAAAACAACACAGGCCAAATTCACTTTCCACCTTCTGCAAGATATCTGGGAAAGTGAAATAAACTATAGAACCAATTTTTTGTCTTGATGTGAAATAAATCTTCGTCCCCAAAAACAGGTATCAAGTCTCCCTCCCAAACGAGAATTTCCAGATGGACCAACGAAGAAGCAGAGGTATGTGAAAATGCATGTCACACATATTCACACTTAACAGCATATGAATATATGTAATAGAAAGACCACTAGAGATCACAAACACAAACGACATTGACTCTGATAAGATAATTAAACACTCAATCCTTTATAAATAGACACGTTTTAATATATCATCTCCACTCCAATTTCAACCAATATACAACAAACGCTCATTTTATGATGAAACGTAACATCTGGGCCTTGATAAGTGGTAATTCCTTTTTAAAGAATCCCTTAATCTTTTGTTTACTTCCTCTTACTATAATCTGATGGGGGGAGGTAGAACTGTCGAAGAATCTGAGGAGATAGTCAGATACTTCTTTTTTAAGGCGATTACATTTTCGTGTTTTTATTCGTTTTTTTTTTTTTTTAATTATATAAGATGAAATCAAAAATGTAGAACTGAAGTGGTAAGCACCTTGAAATTAAAGTTCCCCCATTCAATAAGAATGTTTATATGCATAAAACTTTAAATGTAATATGTATGTATTTTTATTATTCAAAATAAAAGAAAAATGGACTAGAGTGATAAAAATTGAACTGTTATCCTAAGGAAAACTAAAAAGTATTTGTAATAAGTTAAGTCTATTTTGTACGGTGTCATGGATGGCAGGAAGAGAACTTGGAGCTATGAAGGAGTTACCTTCTCCCACTCTCTTTATAATATTAGTAATCAAAGATATACTGTGGAATATGGAATTCGATGAAAATAAGTGTTGTTTTTTAAAAACATAGACCAATATTTGCTAAAACTGATTAAAAACTTTTTAGTATTTTTTGTTAACAAAACTATAAACGGCAAAGAAATGAGGGCGTTTTTACTTGACATATGAAATTTAGCTTCTCCACTTTATGATATAGTAATCAAAGAGAAAATACTGTTTGGATTAAATATGGAATTTGATGAAATCGATTCAAAATAAGTTTTGTTTTTATAAACACAGACCAATATTTGCTAAAACTGATTAAAAACTTTTTAGTATTTTTTAACAAAACTATAAACGGAAAAAAAATGAGGGCGCCTTTACTTGATATATGAGATGAGGTAAAAAAAAACAAAAAAAAAAAAACAAGTAGTATTGAAGTGATAAGCACCTTGAACTCTATCGCCCGGAAACTGAAGTGGCACTAAAGGGTGTTTGTAATTAAGTTACAAAAAGGAACAACAATTTGGTTCAAATTTCTTAGTTGATCTCGTTAAAAGGCAACAAGAGTCTTTGTTCTACTTAATAATTCTTCGTAACAATTACATCATGGAATTTTTGGATCATTGTTTAAAAGGGGGGGGGTGTAATGATCCTAATACTTTCTTCCAGATTCCGATACAATTACCGATTCTGTTATTCCTATTTACTTTGCCTCCCCACGAGGGCAGAGTTAGGCACCAAGGTCGTTGTTTTAATGTTGAGAAAGGAACAAAAATTAAAAATTGTCTCAGTCGTGAAGAATTTCTACTTCACTAACCGAGAACAAAAAAATTGAAGTGTCAGAACAGATACTACACTTTGATCTTGGCTTGATTTATTTGCTTCCTCACTGAGCAAATTAGGCACAAGGCCGTTTTTTAATGTGGCGAGAGGGAGGAGGGGGAAGGGAAAAGGTGACCAGCTCCCGAGAGGTGGGAAATGGGAGCTGGATAGTGAGAGCCTGCTGGTATGTAGGGTTGCCCCTACATGGACCAGAAGGTTGCCACAAGGGCAATGGGCTTTGATTGCCGCATCTGCCGGAACAGATACTATACTTTGATCTTGACCCGAAGGTCAAGAATGAATCTGAACATTCTGTTGTTAATTCTGATTCTTTTTTAAATCTCTAAATATATATTGCTATAGAGTTGTTGTTTAAAACCCATGTACTATATACCCTGAATTATAGTTTATTTGGACTATTGCAATGTTTTACAGAGCACTAGCAAGCCGCCTGGCGTTGCCCGGTCTTAAAATACGCATAAATATTATATTTTAATTCATACAAAAACTGAGATATGTGCATGCAAGTATTATGCTTTTTGTAAAAGTTCACTTCTTGTAAATAAAAAAATATACTCGAACGAAGATCTAAACTAAAACCTAAAGACAGTGAGTCAAATACGATAACCATTAGGCCAGCTTGACACATTCTTTAAAAAGTGTTTTCAAAACTACTTCTTCTTAACATAAGGAATCTGTCACGTGGACGATTCACACATAGGTATTCGTGAAACAGTTGACAAACGGATAAAAACCCGATGATTCCCACGTATTAACTTTTAAATTTTGACCCCCCCTCCCCCGATGAAAACCGATTAAAAAAAATTCGACATGAATACCCTACATACCAAATTTCAAGTTTGTAGATAAAAAATCCGTTCAGTATATAGGTTGAAAAATGTCCTCACACACACACATTCTCACGTCTATAGATATACTAGCAGGCCGCCCGGCGTTGCCCAATAGTAAAATATGCGTAAGTATTATATTTTGATCAATGCAGAATTCTTATTTAGTATAAACAGAAATACCGTAAGTATTAAACGGAACTTTAAAAAGAAAAAGAAGTAAAGAAAAACGGAAAGAAACTGAGACTTGTGCATGCGAGTATTATGTTTTTTTTTCTAAATCGTTCACTTCTTGTAATAAAAAAAAATATTTGAGCTAAGATTGAAACCAAAACCTAAAGACAGTGAGTCAAGTATGATAATCATTAAGCCATCGTGACATACTCTTTAAAAAGTGTTTTCAAACCCACTAATACTTAACAAAGGAATCTGCAAGGTGGACCATTCACGCATGCGCAATCGTGAAACAGCAAACAGAGAAAAATCTGACGCCTCTCACGTGCCAATGTTTCAATTTTGAATCCTTAGTAACTATTTTTTCCGGGTGAAAACCGATTAAAAAGTTTTCCACATGTCTATGTAACCTATATACCAAATTTCAAGTCTGTAGATTAAAGATCCGTAGAGTATATACGTTGAGAAGTGTCCTCATACACACATCTTTCACGAAAAACACCCGTCTAGCTGAATCCCTGTGAAAAATTTCTTTATCTGCGCCTAAATCAAAACGTGGATTCCATGAACAAAGCTTCTTTCTCAGAACTGCACGCCTGTGGAACTCTGTTCCGTCTGCCTGCTTCCCACCTGACTACAACTTGGATGTCTTCAAGTCCAACGTTAACAAATTCCTAATGAACCGCCCCCTTAAGTAAACACTTCATCAAATCTCCACACTAACGTACTGTACTTGCAATAACCCTTATCCCTGAGTGGCTTCCGGGCCTTGATAAGTGGTGACCACCGTGTAAAAAAAAAAAAAAAACATTCTCACTTTTATAGAATATTAGTAATTCAGCTCGGCTTTGCTCGGGCCCTATGTACTGTTTTGGTGGAGAAGTTTGATAGAGTTTTCAAAAGTCAAATCATTGAACTTTGACCCCTTGACAACCAAATTTCTGGCCGAAAACTGATTAAAATGATTTTCCCAAATGTCAATACCCCTTATTTCAAATCTCGAGTAAGTAGACTGACAATTGACAGAGTAGTTTGGTAGGGAAATGTACACACAGACAGACACACACAGATAATTTCACTTTTACAAATATATAGATAACTAGCAGGCAGCCCGGCATTGTCCGGTCGTAAAATATACATAATATTATATTTTAATTAATGCAGAATTCTTATCTCTACAATTTTATAAATGCAACTTTGTCTGTATGTATGTGAGTTCGTTCCGTATAGGCTCCAAAACGGCTGAACAGATTTTCTTTAAAATTTACAGAACTTCAGCGTATAAGTCTGGTAGTGATCTTTGTTAAGTTTTGTCTCAAAATACTCCCGATAATTATCGATAATCGGTAATCGAAACCATTAATTTGATTCATCTATCATCGGCAAAGCAATTTTTTCCAAGTCGTCGCTTAGTAACAATGATAGAACAATGGGCGTGAAAATTCTACCGTGGGTAAGATGATAGCGTGTTTTGTTTGTCTGTTTGTCTTTCTTTTTTCTTTTTTTTTGCGCATGATGTGGTCTGTAGGTTCAAATTCATTAAATGCAAAGAATTTTATAAGACTTGAAAATTTACGTGTTTTTTTGTTGTTTTTTGTTTGTTTGTTTGTTTGTTTGTTTTTTTGGTTTTTTTGGATGATGTGCAACATAATTTCTTAATGTGTGTGTACGAGGGGCGTGCAATAAGCAATGCAAGGTCAGGAGAGTAGGGAGGATGGGGGACGATTTCATAACCACACGCCCGTGCTTCTGATCTGGCGACATGCGAGTTATGGACCGGAGCGTTGTCCTGCAGGAGGAGGGTACCTTTGCTGATCTTAACCCGCCTCTTGATTTTGATAGCTTCCCTTAATTTCCTCAAGCATAATAGGCTCCTGTAATTGTGGTACCCTTTGCCAAGAAATCTGTCATCACTACTTGTGAGCATGACCTTGTCAGCGGAGGGCTGCATCTTTGCCTTCTTTGGAGGTGGTGAGTTCAAGTGCTTCCACTGCATTGACTGGGCTTTGGTCTCTGGATCATAGTGATGGACCAGGTTTCATCCTGTGTAATCAGTCTTTTGAAAAACTTTGACATCTTCTTGGCACATCTCCAAATTCATCCTCGAGCACTCGATGCGTTCTCACTTCTGGAATGGTGTGAGCAACCTGGGAATCTGGCAGACACTTTATGCATATGCAAATGGTCATGAATGATAGTTTCCACAGACCCTGTACTAATCTTGACATCTTGGTCTATTTGGCGAATAGTAATGCGCCGATATTCCAAAATGGCAGCCTCAACTTGACGGACAGATGCCTCATCAATGGCAGAAGGGGGGCAACCAGGTCTGGGAACTGTTTCCACAGACTTCCGGCCATGTTTAAATTCACGATGCCAGCGTTTTACAAGGTCATATGATGGGGCATTATCACCATAGGTTTCTTTCATTTCATCAAAAGTCTCCTGTAGTGTGCATCCTTTCAAATACAAAAACCAGATCACTGCTCAACATTCAACAGGCTCCATTTCACACCTGACTCAGTTCAAACACCTGTAAAACAGAAACCACAATTAGTTCAGAGCTGTAATTTGCCACATAATCCGTAGAGATATAAATCATTGCACATGCAAAATTTCAGCTAGATCAGACAACTGGAAGTGGGTCAGGGGCATTACTTATTGCACAACCCTGGTTGAATAACATATATTTTGGACTAAGTTACTGCATGGAGGCATGTGAAGCTTCCTCCCGGGCGATTTCACGGATTTCGATGAAAATAAAAATATAGAAGTGTGAAATAATCGTTGATTATCATTCAATCCCAGACAATGTCAGGTCTCCCTGCTTGTTTATTATAAACAGAAATACCGTAGGTATAGGTGTAACGTTAAATTTCTTTTAAAAAAATGAAGTTTAAAAAAAAAAGCAGAAAGAAACTGAGACATGCGAATATTAAACAGTTCACTTATTGTAAGTAAAAGACAAAAATACTCAAGCTCGAAATTAAAACCTAAAGACAGTGAGTTAAGTACGATAACCATTCCACCAGCTTGACACGTCTTTTAAAGTAGCATGTATTTTTTTTTCACTGAATTTTAATTTCATTATAACCTTCATTTTATTTACACTTTTAAATATCAGTGATTTTTGCAGATCGTGTGGTATATTACGGTATACTTTGGAATAAGGATTCTAGACATAAGATTAGTATTATTGTATTATGATTATGATTATTATTTTTTTTTATTTTTAGAAAGGTGACATATTAATGATGCGACATTGTTTTATTTATTGAATAATTTTACTCATCCTGAAACATTTATTAATTTTATTCATTTAAAGTTCAGAAAAAGTCTGCCATTTTTTATTTTATTCTCATATCGTTTAACTACATTTAATGGCCCATGATGTAACAGAGCGCATATTATGAACACGTATGAAAACATCAGCAGCAGCCGAATGTAGGATGGCAAGCGATTGTATTAGCAGCAGGAGCAGCGTTTAGGCGCGTGTGGAAATTGGAAAGTGTGCTCGGGCTTGCGTCTGAAAAAAAAAAAAGAAAAAAAGGACATCACGTAGTCAAAAAGAAAAAAAAGTCGGCATCTTAGGAGACGGATGTGTAAAGTGAAAACGAGAACGGGCCGGCTGTAGCCAGCATGTGGTCTGAAGAAAGAAAAACGCGTACATGTTAGATGAACATGTGGCAGCGAGAAACATTTTAAGTAGGATCAAGACGGGAGAGTAACGGCAAATAAATGCTTTTAAAAAAAATGCCGACCCGGATTTTTATTTATTTATTTCCAGTTTTATTTTTATGAATTACTAAAGTAACAAGTAACGCCACATAACGTTACATTATTTCTTTATTTCTTAAACTTACTTTCTATGCTTTCTATGTCATGAAATGAGTGATGCGCAGACGGCCAGACATCCGTAACATTCAACTAAAATTATTTCTACATCATTTGTGTCCCGTTTGTTTCTCTCCAGAGACTCATTCATCATATCCTAATATCGTTCGACTGTTTTGCCTCTGTAGTTTGACCTCTGCCCCTGCTTCAATTCACGTTACCTGTCTCTGGGCACAATTCTGTTTGCAGATAGGTTATCACGACATGCACTAAAAGTGACATTCGTCAAAATTCATACTAGCTAACTTAATCACTACTTACTGGCGTAGGACCCCTACTATGAAACAGTTATCCCGACCTGGTGTTACTCAGGTGTAAAAGAAAAAGTGACAGACTTGTTTGTGAAGAAACCAAACTTGATTTTGGTGACTTTAATTTCATAATCAAGCTCTACTGTGAAACAGGAACTATTTATAACAAACACTATTCTAAGAAAAAATTGCTTGTATTAATTATTGCTTTTAGAATGAAAAAAAAAACTTAATTTATAGTCAAATTAAGATCACCGTCAAATAATTGATAAAAACGGAATTGGATCGTCGTCATTTTAGCTGTTATTTTGCTTTCATTTTTTTTTTTTTTTTGAAGAGTTTGACGCTACATAAGTGAAGAGAATCGCGAAAATTTTCTCTGGAAATAGATGTAATCCTTTATATATAAACTGTTCGTTGTTTGAATTTATTTTTATTTGGATAATTTATTGCAATAACTGTTTGTTTAAAAAAAAACATCGCGCATTTGTCCACTAGTAACTGTTTTAAATTATTCACGAAGATTACTTTATCTGGAAAACTCATCGTCAATAACAAAAAAAAAAAAAAAAAAAAAATCCCACACACCCTCCAAAAACAAAGATCATATCCCTCCTCCAAAAAGACACGCACATACACCTCCCCAAAAAATCACACATACCCACTCCTAAAAACGCACACACACATATGTTTAAGTTATAAGCAATTTCACTCATTTAATAAATTTATGAGCTTTTAAACATAATGTTCAGTTTTCCAATACAAAATGTTTACACATTTCTAAATAATTAATACAGATGTTCATTTCAGATCTTCAATTTCTAAAAGAAAATGTCCGGGTTTTTTTATTTAATTACAGATTTTAAAGTAATGACTATTTTAATACATTTCAGAATGTCCCAAATTAATTTTAAATTTATTTCTAAATTTAATAAAATATTCAAAACTGACTGAGATAATAATTACAAGAAAGTGTTTGTTTAAAAAAACGATTGCCTCCTTTTAGCTGAAAAATGTTTATGATGAGTATTATTCTCTGGAAAAATATTTATGATGAGTATTATTCTCTGGAAAAATATTTATGATGAGTATTATTCTCTGGAAAAATATTTATGATGAGTATTATTTTCTGGAAAAATATTTATGATGAGTATTATTCTCTGGAAAAATATTTATGACGGGTATTATTCTCTGGAAAAATATTTATGATGAGTATTATTCTCTGGAAAAATATTTATGATGAGTATTATTCTCTGGAAAAATATTTATGATGAGTATTATTCTCTGGAAAAATATTTATGATGAGTATTATTCTCTGGAAAAATATTTATGATGAGTATTATTTTCTGGAAAAATATTTATGATGAGTATTATTCTCTGGAAAAATATTTATGATGAGTATTATTTTCTGGAAAAATATTTATGATGAGTATTATTCTCTGGAAAAATATTTATGATGAGTATTATTCTCTGGAAAAATATTTATGACGAGTATTATTCTCTGCGAAAATGTTTATGATAAGTATTATTCTCTAAAAAAATTTCATGAGTAATATAAGATTGTTTTCCAGATAAATGTATATAATAACTATTTTTTGTCAGAAGAAATGTTTACATACATTTGATTTGGGGGGGAATTTTTAGGGAAGGGTCATTTAGAATGATGCAAACAACGGGTTTAGGTAAAAAGAATATAATGTACAAGAAAGTGAATACAAAGAAAGATTGTCTGTATTTCCGACTGTAAAGTTAGTCGTTAGTTTCACGTTGTAATGCGATAATTCCCCACATGATTATTAGACTGTGTTTTTTATAATGATTAGAAGAGTCCATTGTGAGTGAATAGGTAAGTCCGCATGACAGTTTTTAATCAATTTTTTTTAAAAATTGTTTCTAATAAATATTGTTCTCTGGAAAAAATTATACCATAAGCATGGAAATTCGGAAATATGTTTCTGAAAAGTATCGTTTTCTGGAAAATCTTCTAAGTTATTGTTTTCAGAAAAATTGTGTATAATGAGTATTGTTCTCTGGTATACAATAACAATTTTTTGTGAGAATAAATGTGTATAAAAAAATTCTTAGAATTAAAATACTTTGATTTTTAATAAAATTAAAATTCCACCATCCAATAAATGTGTTAATTTAAATCATTAAATCTAATCCGTGTATTTTTCTCATTCAAAGTAAAAGAAAAATAAACTAAAGTGATTAGCATTTTGAACTTTTATATTAAGTACAACTAAAATGTATTGGTTATAAGTAAAGACTGTTTTTCACAATGTCATTGATAGCAGGAAGAGAAGTTTCATGTCTCACTCTCTTTATGATATTAGTAATCAAATATATACTGTTGTTTGGATTAAATATGGAATTTGATGAAATCGATTGAAAATAAGTTTTGTTTTGAAAAGCATAGACCAATATTTACTAAAACTGATTGATTAAAAACTTTACCTTGATTTTTAATAGAATTAAAATCCCACCATTCAATAAGGAATAGTAAGATACTTCTTTTATAGGGCGATTACATTTTCGTGTTTTTATTCGTTTTTTTTTTTAATTATATAAGATGAAATCAAAAATGTAGAACTGAAGTGGTAAGCACCTTGAAATTAAAGTTCCCCCATTCAATAAGAATGTTTATATGCATAAAACTTTAAATGTAATATGTATGTATTTTTATTATTCAAAATAAAAGAAAAATTGACTAGAGTGATAAAAAATGAACTGTTATCCTAAGGAAAACTAAAAAGTATTTGTAATAAGTTAAGTCTATTTTTTACGGTGTCATGGATGGCAGGAAGAGAACTTGGAGCTATGAAGGAGTTACCTTCTCCCACTCTCTTTATAATATTAGTAATCAAAGATATACTGTGGAATATGGAATTCGATGAAGTCGATTGAAAATAAGTTTTGTTTTTTAAAAACACAGACCAATATTTGCTAAAACTGATTAAAAACTTTTTAGTATTTTTTGTTAACAAAACTATAAACGGCAAAGAAATGAGGGCGTTTTTACTTGACATATGAGATTTAGCTTCTCCACTTTATGATATAGTAATCAAAGAGAAAATACTGTTTGGATTAAATATGGAATTCGATGAAGTCGATTGAAAATAATCTTTTTTAAACATAGACCGGTATTTGCTAAAACGGATCAAAAACTTTTAGTATTTTTTGTTAACAAAACTATAAACGGCAAAGAAATGGGGGTGTCTTTTCTTGATATATGAGATGAGGTAAAAAAAAAAAAAAAAAAAAAACAAGTAGTATTGAAGTGATAAGCACCTTGAACTCTATCGCCCGGAAACTGAAGTGGCACTAAAGGGTGTTTGTAATTAAGTTACAAAAAGGAACAACAATTTGGTTCAAATTTCTTAGTTGATCTCGTTAAAAGGCAACAAGAGTCTTTGTTCTACTTAGCAATTCTTCGTAACAATTACATCTTGGAATTTTGGATCATTGTTCAGTGGTATAAGATTCAAAACCATATTTTCTGTTATTAGAATGTACACGTCTTATCTAAAATCTGTAGCATTGTAATTCTAATGTAGGTTCAAGTATAATTTTTATATATTCTATCAAACACGTCATAGATTTCTTTCCTTCGCCACCGAAATCACCAGAGTCTACTTGATTTCTGAAATGTCTTTTCTCCTCTTGATTGCCATGTATCCTGTGCAGTTCTATATTTTCAAGCACTTAAGCATACTCTCTCCTCTTGCATATTTATGTGAATCAGTAGGGCTTCTATAGTGGACAGGCGCAGGTTACAATGTGAGACGGCACTAGATGTTAGTAAATGGAGTTGTAAAGGAGAGACATTCATGAGCATGTTTTTGGTCAGCCATATAAGCGGCATCGCTTGAAGAGGTATCTAGTTACTCGTAACAGACTGACTGAAACATGCTCATGAATGTGTAGTGACATATAAATGCTTATGCAAAACAAATAAAAAATATATCTTGCCCTACTTTGGTATTGAGCACTCTTGTATGAATCTTGTTAACTTCATTGGTTGTTTCGCCTCTGAAAAATATGAATGAATTATATATATATATATATATATATATATATATATATATATATATATACTAGCAAAAGTACCCGTCGTTGACTGGGTTCAAAAACAGAAAAATGGACTCTGATTTATGAAAGTATCATAGGTTATGAAAAGGAAGGGTTGTAAAGAGATGGCTTCGAATTTGGGGGTATTAAAATCAAAGAAAAATATAATAAACGTAAAAATAGAATAGATAAACCCCATAATGTATTATACCATACCTGTTCACACTGAAACACTTATCACAATATTCTGTGGATCTATATTAAAAAACCTTGTTAAACTTTGTCACATATTTACATTCTATGGAGGCCAGGCGCGAACGAACACCCCATAATTTTATTATGCCATATTTCTTCAAACTGAAACATAATTATCAAAGTATACTTACGCAGATAGATATGAAAAGTCTTTAACAAAGTGTGTGCCTATTTCCATTCTATGGAGGTCAGGCGCGAATGCAGACCCCACAACTTTATTATACCATCCCTATTTAAGTTAAAACATACTTATCAAAGTATTCTTATGTACATCTATATCAAAAACACTTGTAAACGTTTTTTTTTTAATTTTTAAATTTTTTATTTACATACTTTGTGGATCAGGCGCGTACGCAGACCCCCCAATTTTAATGAATCATCATTATGCCAGATCAAACATATCCATTCCTGTGTCTCGATACATCTTCTATCATTATATGTAATCAGTTTTCTATAATAGTCAATCATAGAGGAGCCTATTCATGACCAGATACACACACAGATGTTCAGCTTTATATTATATTATATATATATATATATATATATATATGTATAATATAAAGCTGTGTGTGTGTGTGTGTGTGTGTGTGTGTGTGTGTGTGTGTGTGTGTGCGGTTACGAATAGGCTCCTATATGGTTGACTATTTTAAAAAACTGATTACATATAATGATAGAAGATGTATCGAGACACAGGAATGGGTATGTTTGATCTGCCAGAACGGTGGTTCATTAAAATTGTGGGGTCTGCGTTTGTGCCTGGTCCACAAAGTATGGAAATAAAATATTTTAAAATTAAAAAAAAAAACGTTTACAAGTGTTTTTGATATAGATGTACATAAGAATACTTTGATAAGTATGTTTTAACTTAAATAGGGATGGTATAATAAAGTTGTGGGGTCTGTGTTCGCGTCTTACCTCCATAGAATGGAAATAGGCACACACTTTAATAAAGACTGTTCATATCTATCTGTATAAGTATACTTTGATAATTATGTTTCAGTTTGAAGAAATATGGTACAATAAAATTATGGGGTGTTCGTTCGCACCTGACCTCCATAGAATGTAAATATGTGACAAAGTTTAACAAGGTTTTTTTAATATAGATCCACAGAATATTGTGATAAGTGTTTCAGTGTGAACAGGTATGGTATAATACATTATGGGGTTTATCTATTTTATTTTTACTTTCATCATATTTTGCTTTGGTTTTGATACCCCCAAATTCAACCCAAATTTACAACCCTTCCTTTTCATAACCTATGATACTTTCATAAATCAGAGTCCATTTTCTGTGGGCTGTTTTTGAACCCAGTCAATGACGGATACTTTTGCTAGTATATATATAATTAGGTTTGTGCAAAAAGAATATCGTTTTTTTTTACGTTCAACTTTATGTCAAAGAAACATTATTTTTGCACCAACCTTATATGTATATGTCGTTTATTGACATGAAGTTGAACGTCAAAAAAAAATTGTGATGTCATTCGCCTTTTGTGATATTAACCAGTGCGCACGGTAACGAGATGCAAGCGAGCAAGATCCGATCCACAAGGACGAATGAAGTCTGTTTCATAGACAACCTGTGACACTCCCAGATAAAACACCATAAAGTATCTCTTCCTCCTTCTTTCTCAAGTTTGATGTATAGCATCATCATTTTGTGACGTCACTCACTGTGCACGAGTATTCTCATCTCCGTTTTAATATATGACGTCATCCATAGTGGGTGGATAAAAGTTAATGAGATAACAAACAATAATCACATCATTTTCATCCCGTGATACGAAATGTCAAGAGTCGTCTACATAAGACATCATAAAGGATATTTTCCCTCCTCTCTCTCTCTCTCTCTCTCTCTCTCTCTCTCTCTCTCTCTCTCTCTCTCTATCTCTCTCTATCTATCTCTCTCTCTATCTATCTCTCTCTATCTCTCTATCTATCTATCTCTATCTCTCTCTCCCTCTCTATCTCTCCCTCTCTATCTCTCTCTCTCCCTCTCTCTCTCTATCTCTCTCTCTGTCTCACTCTCTCTCTCCCTCTCTCTCTATCTCTCTCTGTCTCTCTCTATCTATCTCTCTCTCT
This sequence comes from Euprymna scolopes, assembly GCF_053919585.1. Taxonomy (NCBI): domain Eukaryota; kingdom Metazoa; phylum Mollusca; class Cephalopoda; order Sepiida; family Sepiolidae; genus Euprymna; species Euprymna scolopes. Next base: position 24,050,252 of record NC_136493.1, read on the forward strand.
CTCCCTCTCTCTCTTTAACTATTTCGTATTTTATACGTGCCGTCATCATTTCTGTGGAGTCACCCACTGTATCCGACTATCGTCCATCTCTGTTTTAATGGATGACATCATGATGATGTAATTTAGTGTGCACCATGTCAAACAAGATAACAAAGAAACAAGATCTAGAAAGTTTTAATAACATACAGATACGTCTGATGTAGTTCGTGTTAAGTAAAAGTAATAAATAAAATACCACGTGGCTACTTCCCAACTAACTATAATTTAATTTTTTTTTTTTCCAGAACATAGAATTTTCTAATTTTTAAAAATACATTATAGCACTTTTTGGGTGGAAAATTTCAAATTAGCTGAAAAAGAAATAAAGCAAGAAAAGGAAAGCACTCCAAATTGGGGAGTAATTTAATCGCTTTTTTTTTTTTTTCCTGTAACATAGAATTTTCAAATTTTCAAAAAGTAACGTACCGACATTTACCGATTAGAACACCATTTAACATTTTTCGAAGATTTTACTGTTTACATTGGGGGCGCGAGTGGGGGGTGGCGGGTGTGGTGTTTTATTTTAAAGAGAAACAAACAAAAAAGGACAATTAAAAGAATCACTCTTCGTCATCGGAAAAAAAAAGCCACAAGTTATTCCGATTCCTGATTCTAATTAATCGTCCCAACACTAGTTATAAGATTAGATGTAAGTCTCAAATGACAGTTTAAACCTCTGAGCCTGATTCATGATAACAAAGCCGAGTTGACCGCTCTCAAATCCAGTGTCAAATACTGTACTCACTGACAATCAGTTGCACTTTTCAATTCATAGCTTGTACATTTAGCCCAAGTGAGTTGCAAAAGATTGATCGGGGATCAAATGCGTTCATCATTGTCTGCTGAACACTGAATCATCTTAAACAAATGGAGAGATGAACAAAGGTCAAATCGGAGCTCAAGATGATCAGCATTAAAAATCTGGATGTCATGTCATCACGTGATTGTCTCTGACCTTTGCTAAACAGTTGAGATCGATGGAATATACATAAACTCAAAGTTGAACACAAACTAAGAAACTGATAGCTGCCATGTGTCATTGATTCAGCGAATTCACTCTAACATCAAGTCTACCACTGATACTGAGCACTCTCCCTTTATAAATATACCAACTAATACACATTACTCAATATTTTTTCCTTTTTTTTTTTTATTTTCTTCCTTTGAACATTATAACGTTGGTATGGGGCAGCCAAACCAGCTGCCAACATTGCCCTGCTTTTTATTGAAACCAGCCGAGAGCTCTTTTTTGTATCCTCGTTGTTCCCTTAAATACAATTGTCTGGATCTCTTTTGCACTTGGTTCACCTGGTATATTAGGTAGGCAGGGCTTCAGGTTCTTCTTCATAAGTCCTGTGGCACCTATAATACATGGTATGATTGATATCTCCCTAAGATTCCAGTTTCTTTTCATATCATACATGAAGCCTTGATATTTGGTCTGTTTCTCCCTTTTAGCTCTGTTCAGATATCCATCATTAGGGACACTCACTTCAACTAAGGTTACAACTCTCTCTGACTTATTCCATATAATTATGTCAGGTTTCACAGCAGCATTTTCAAGGTAGATTGCTGTAAGGATTACATGGTCGTAATGTATATAAGTCATTTCCAAATGTTCTTCCAGGTTGATGTTCTCAGGATTTGCTGCTACGTTGGATGTTTAATTTTTTACAGATGGTCCAGTGGATGTACTTACATACTCCATCATATCTCATTGTGTAGTAGCCATTCCATAAAAGAACATTGCAACTTGATACTAGATGACTCACACTTTCCAATTCCGTGTGGCATAATCTACATTTGTTGTCATTACTGATACCTGCCATCTTCTTGAATGCATTGGTCATCAATCCCTGGTCTTGAGCAACCATTATAACCCTTTCCTGATCGTGGTGGAGGGATCCCTTCTTTTTTTTTTTCATTTTTCTTAAACTTTTTCTTCTAGGGGATGGGACATCCAACCAGATGTCTGACATTTACCCCTATTTTAGTGAGTCCAACCAAGAGATCTTTTCAGGATTCTAGCCGTCCCTTTCAGTGCAATCGTTTGTATTTCACTTGCACTTGGTTCACCGGGTATGCTTGCTATGTACTTTTTAAAGTTCTTTTTCATAAGCCCAGTTGCTCCTATGATGACTGGTATAATTGAAACGTCTTTTAATTTCCAATTTCGTTTCATATCATACATAAGTCCTTGATACTTTGTAATCTTTTCCCTCTCAACTCTGTTAAGCCCTGTATCATTGGGTACACTGACCTCTATTACGATCCCCTGTGTGTGTGCGCGCGTGTGTGTGTAAGTGAGTTAGTAGCTATCTCAAAACACGGCGTAATTCAATCACATTGGTTTGAGAATGACATTGCAGAGACAGTAAAGATCTATAAACTATGGTATCAGATCAAAGTTATACACTTAGAACATGTTTCATAAAATTTACATTTTATAGCGAGAGATGCTGAATAAAAAAGATGAACATCTTCCTAGTTTTGTGTCTGCAGACGAATAGCAACCTTAATTCAACTATGACACAGGTATATGAAGGTGTTTAAAGTCGATGCCTCCGTTTAGTCTCGAAAGACAAAGGATACCCCCTGTAGAGGCAGCTGTGTGTGTAATTGTGAGGCAAGGGTTGCGCAATCCCTAACCACACCTCTCCTGAATCGGCACTGTTTAAGTCCAGTGGCAAGGAGAAGACCAGCACGACTCGAAACAATGCCGAGATAAGCGGAGAACACATGCAGCATCTGGAAGTCCCAAATGGTCACCCATTTAGTACTGACCAGGTTCAATATTGCTTAACTTCGGTGATCCAGTTGGAACCGGTGTGTCAACATTATTATAAAGGTGTTTAAAGTGCAACAAAATAATAATACGAGAGGCGTTCCAAAAAGTAATGCATAGGAGGCATTACTTTTTATTCCGCCCAAATGGATTGGACGGTATTGCAAATTGTATTGTCATGATGAATGAACTTATGCATTCATGACCTGAAAGTTCCATCTCTCTGTAGCAGATATTACGGTGTGAGACTAAGAAAGCAACCCCGGCCATAGACGTGCGTCAGAAGTAAAGATGCATCATTGAATTCCTTGCAAAAGTGCATTGAGAATGACGATGACGATGTAGGAGGATAAATTATGGTCCACAAAAGGTCGCTCATTTTAATGGTACCACTCCTGTTTTCGTAGTGCTTCAAATTTTTTAGCTAAAAAAATAGGAGGCTTTACATTTGTAACAACCCTCATAATTTAAAATGGATTTTTTAGCTTTTAAGAAATCCAAATTAAAAGTGCCTACACTTTATTTGCAGCATCTTTAGCAATGTCTTCCTTTAACCTGTGAATGTTAAACCAAGGAGTTTGAATGATAAACTCATAACTCTGCCAATAAACCTTTTCAGCTAACGATTGCCATGGATGATAGCACTTTAGCTGAGAGTTCCAATATGATAACAGCAAGAACTAGGAATCTCAAATGCCAGATGAACTCATTCTTTAAAGCAGTTGTTGCCAAACTTTTTTACATGACGTCACACTATTGAGTTCTTTAAATTCTCACGGCACACCTATTACAAAAAAAAATCAATATTTTCTACTCATGAAGTATTTTCATGCAATAAAATCATAAAATTTAGTTATAAAGTTTAGTTTGAAGACGAGGGTAGCTTCTAGTTTTTTGTTTTTGTTTTTATTCTTTGATTTTTAAATAAAGTTGTAGAATTAGTATTATTGTCATCACTTTTTTCTTTTTATATATTTGTCCATAATTAACGGTGAATAAAATCTTACATTAAACAAAGTAATAAATCAAAGAAGATTTTTTTTATCATATTCAACCATATTTTTTTCTCTCCAATTAAAACCTACATTTATATAAATAAATATCAGGTACTAGTGGGTGGGGGCGACTTTGTTAGGTCGTAAAATACGCTTAAATATGATATTTTAATTTGTTCAGATTTCGTATATTTTATTATAGAGTCGTGATTTCAAAAGTAAAAAAGGGTTCTGAATTTTTTTAGATGTGAATAATTGTCCGATTAATCAAAATAAAAAAAAAGTATTCGTTGCCATCAGCTAGAATAAAAACCAAAACTGTAGCATCCTGGTGACGTTACCACTGCACCGACGTGTCGCGCATATAAACCGAAAAAAAATTAAAAATAAACTAAGATGAATGTATAATGTTTTTGTTTTTTTTAATTTTGACCCCCTTTTGATCCCTAAAAAAACAATTTAAAAAGACTGAACATGTTACTAATAGAGGCTGTGCTTAAGTAGAAAAGCTTAAACGTCAAGGGTCAGAGAGCGCCACCAAGGTGGAAGTCACGGAACAAGATTTTCAGTGAGAGATTTTTCATCGTATTGGAAGAATTTCTATAAATATCAGATACGAAACACCTACAAAAAGTCTGTTAATATTGAAAACAAAATTAACCCTATAAATCATAACAACGCTTACAAATGTTTATTATTATAGAAAAAAAAAAAAAAAAATATATATATATATATATATATATATATATCAATTTAAACTAACGATTATATATAACATATATTACTATATTGTCCTTTTGACTACTGTACACTCTTTAACCCTTATCCTTGAGTGGCCTCTCGGCCTTGATAAGTGGTGCCGCCTATGTAAAGAAAACAAAATAACACTTTATTTCATCTTTTTTATCACATTTTAAACCGCAATATCATGTAAGTAATCACTAGGGCTGTGACAACAGCATATTCTTTTCATTCTTTTGACTCTCAGGTATATATCCGACACAGTAAGACACAGTCAGTCAACCGGGAACCACATCAGTCTATATAAAAAGCGTATAAGCTATTAACGGATATACACTAGAGAGTCAAAACAATGAAAAGAATATGCTTTTGTCACAATCCTAGTAACCATCATATCGTATGAACCCGAAGATTCTATCGTTGGCATTGGTTTCCCCGATATTTTACTAGTCAAAATTATTTGTTGAAAGATATCAGGTAACTTACAGGAATGACCATGGGAAGGTTGCCAACATCCTAATTGAAAGTGATTTTTGTGGAACGAACTGGATTCGAACTTGGGGCACTACCGTCGTCAGTTCACTGAACCATCGTCACCTCTTATCACATAAGTAATAATGAATAAGTGAGTATGTCTATCTATCTATCTATCTATCTATCTGTTTATCGGTCTGTCCATCTATCTATCTATCTGTATATCTATCTATCTATCTATCTATCTATCTATCTGTATATCTATCTATCTATCTATCTATCTATCTATCTGTCTATCTATCTATCTGTCTATCTATCTGTCTGTCTATCTATCTATCTCTCTCTCTCTCTCTCTCTCTCTCTCTATATATATATATATATATATATATATATATATATATATATATATATATATATATATATATATACTATTGTATAAAAGGAACTTTCTCTTTGTGTGTGTGTGAGTTCGTTCCCTATGGACTCAAAAATGACATGCCTGATTTTTATGAAATTTCACACGAAAGTACTTTATGTGCCGTGCAGTATTCTTAGATAGGTTTTGTATCGGAATGTCTTTGATAAGTATCGATAATTGACAATCAAAATAATCTGATGAAAGAAGGAACAGGCGAATTTGACCAGAGTTTACACCTTACACAGCCTAACATCACAAGTGCATTTGAAAAGTTTTATTACCACACAAGCTGTAAGGTCAGACATATAAAATCAACGGTAGTTTTTTTTTTATACGACATGAATGTTTGTTTAGAGCACGATTGAAGCATGATACTTGACTTTTATGTTTTAAACTTTAATGTGACTTTTTTAAACTTTAATGTGACTTTTTTAAATTTTAATGTGACTTTTTTAAACTTTAATGTGACTTTTTAAAACTTAATGTGACTTTTTTAAACTTTAATGTGACTTTTTTAAACTTTAATGTGACTTTTTAAAATTTAATGTGACTTTTTTAAACTTTAATGTGACTTTTTAAAACTTTAATGTAACTTTTTCCCCAATACATTATAGTCTACAGTTCAATATAGACTACAATGTATTTTTTTAGTTTTTTACTTATGTTGCGATTCAATGCGTTCTAGACTAAGTCGCTGCATTGGGAGGCATATGAAGCTTCCTCTCGATGCACAGAAATGGGTCCCCGACTAGAGCACGAAATCAATCGATTTGATAGAAAAATGGTCGATTTCACCGATTTCGATTACAATAAATATGAGGGTGTGAAACCTTCGCTGATCATCATTCAAACCCGGTCAACGTCGGGTCTCCCTACTCGTTTATTAAAGCAAACAGTTCCGTTTATAACGATATGAAAACTGTTTCCACATATAACAACTCGTAACTTTAGTTTCTAATTTCTTTGTGGCACACCAGTAAGCATTCCACGGCACACTAATGTTGGGAGTCACTGGTTGAAGTATGCCGCGTGGGTCGCCATTTCAAAACATGTCATAACCAAACCGGTTTCGGTTTGAGAATAATAAATACTTTCCTAAAAGACATTAACCCATTACCTCGCATTACCTCCCATTACCTCGCTTAATTTTATCCACTTTATTTGATTTTTTTTTTTATGAAAATTGAATACATTTGGTAATAAAAGCGTGCGAAACGCAATGAAATAGTTAGAATTACATTTTAAATAGAAATACGCGAGATATTAAGTGATCTCATATGAGATCACTGGGTGTGTCATTATCGAGGATGTCAATAGATTGAATGAGACATAACGACAGATCAGCTTCTATAACAATGGCGTCTTTATTTACATCTGCCAAACATGAGTACACCGGTAAGGGGACGTAACTCCAGCGGTGAAAACTCTTGTTCAGTCCCTCATGCAACACTGGGGATACAGTATTTTTCTTTTTTTTTACAAAGTAGTCGCCACTTATCAAGCCCCGGAGGCCACTCAAGGATAAGGGTTAAAGTGTGTACAGTAGTCAATGGGACAACATCATAGTA
>NC_136493.1:24059771-24124771 GCF_053919585.1 Euprymna scolopes
TTTTTTTGCCTAGTACTCTATCCACTGCGCCACGGGTCCGAAAGATGAGAACAGCAGTCTAAAGACCCAAATAACGCGTGCAATGATTCACTTTTAAAACTTGTTTATTTATTTATTCATTTATTTATTTATTGTGATTTATATCATGCACAATGTACTGTATTCATAACTATGCGAGGCATTAAAAAGAAAATCATGAAAAGCGAAACTTAAGCTCGTAAAGAATGCAAACCATGTTTTCAAGGTGACTATTTTTTTTTTATGCCGAGAAACATACTAGAATAGAAAGAACAAACAAACAAAAAAAAAGGCCATTGAAAGTTGAAAACTGACTCAACAACAAAAATCTTTCTGACTCAGCAGTAAAAAAAAAAAAATCAGATTAACAATGACCAGATCCTGTATTATGAACAATGGCTGTTGTAAAAGTAGGGTACATTGTTGTTGTTTAATCAACCTTGACCGGATAAAAGTGTTCTCGTTATGCTTATTCTTGTCTTAAGTAAAGATTGAACCCTAATCCACTTCCAGAAGACTGTCACTTGGAACTTATTGTTACTCAACGCGTTTATCTAATGCGTTAAATATCCAAGTTCGAACGGTTGCACCTGAAGATGGCCGAGGGTTAAATTGGGCGAAACGTTATGAAAATAACAGCCCAGATTAGAATAGTAATCTTAATCTTAATAATCTAAATACAAATTCCCGTTAATGCAGGTATTTGCTGTTATTTGCTTCGCTTTTAAATTCGCAAACGATGAAAATATTCTCTGTCGATTTTATTCTCAATCAAAATATGTTCGACTATGATGACGATGATGATGATTACGATGACAATGATCACGGCGAGGATGACAATGATGATGACGATGAGAAAGAGGAGGACGACAATTTCAACTATAATATATTTTATCGATCTTAACTATGTACGTTTCAATCTTTCCTTTGAAAAGAGTTGCTTCAAGTTGAATCACTCCTATAGATCCTGATTCGGGAGCTCTCTCTCTCTCTCTCTCTCTCTCTCTCTCTCTCTCTCTCTCTCTCTCTCTCTCTCTCTCTCTCTCTCTCTCTCTCTCCAAATCCAAGTTATCTTCTCTGATTCATTACTGGCCAAAGTGAGAAAGAATTCTTCAGTTTGGAAGCACAAAAAAAAAAGTCTAAAACACTCACACATCCGTAGTGTGATATCCAAAATCGAAACTAAACAGCCTTCGTATCTAAACTAATCCCTAATTAATACAAAGTAACTAATAATGACTTTACATAGCTAATACATTCTCTATAATACGTTTATCCTGGCAATTCATGTTTATTTCGATTGTGTCTGAAGGCGTTTAATGTGTACGCTTACATTAATACAGAGTGGAATGATACTAGTTGGTAACTTGTGTACAAATCCTAAGAGTAATAGGCGCCTTCTATCATGTCTGAAAGTGACACAATATTCAACGAACGAAATCAGAGATGCGCCACTGTACAACTCATGCTCTTCCAAGTAATGACAACAGGACCATTGCCAGCACCCTCAAAATGTAAATCCGGATGGTTCAACACTAGAGGGCACAGCTCAACGCATCAGACAACCCACAGTTATGGTCTTTGGTTGGTTTTCAAGTGAGAGTCTCATTATGCCACCTCACATCTTCGAAGTCGGCTTGAAAGTCAACCCCAAAGTGTAGCTTGACGTGCTGAAGAGTGCAGTGATCCCCTGGTAAAATCAGGTGGCCACTGGCAGACCCTGGGTGTGGCAGCAGGACATGGTGCCAGCCCACAAGTGCAAAGAAACCCAGGCTTGTCTTCAGAATGAGTGCTACGACTTTATACCCTTCTCTCACTGGTCCCCCGACCTGAACCCGCTGAACTACTTTGTTTGATCATACGTCAAGAACACCAACATGACCTCCCACAACACCCAAGCCAGTCTGATCGCCGCAATCTGCCAAGTATTCGCCGAGCTCCTGCCGGCACTTTTAGAAAAGGCATGCTCCCAGTTCTGGACCCGTATCGAGGCGGTGACTGAGGGTGAAGGTGGCTACATTGAATAGATGTCAGCTCTACTACATAATCAAGTTACCTGAATTGATTTTTTCAATAAAAGTTTTAAAATAAAGTGTTGTTTTCTTTAGGGCGACACTTTTATCGTTTTACCCTGTAAAAGTAAGTCATAATTGCTTTACATAGCCAATGCATTCTCTATAATGTGTTTATCCTGGCAATTCATGTTTATTTCGATTGTGTTTGGAGACGTTTAATGTGTACGCTTACGTTATTAATTACACATGTTATTTTCTTACTTATGCCCGACCCTCTACTACAGGGTAGTCGCTAGAAAAGCGGGAAATTTGTCAAACAACGATTTATTTTTACAAAGAATAATTTTTACAAAGTTTTTCAAAGACAAATGTTATATTATACTCATAGATACTCAAAATGTCGTCCATACACTTCACTGCAGCGTCTTTACCTAGAAATTCAAGCTCGTGTAGCGTTTTCGAGGGTAAGTTGTGGGATATTCTAAGCTTTTGCCAAGCACGTTTTCAAATTTTCCGCTTTTCTAGCGACCACCCTGTAGTTGCAGCATAGTCCTAAAACAATATAAAGTAAGCTATATTTGCATTTATAACCCGTGCATTCTCTATAATGCGTTTACTCTGTTAATTAATGTTCTTTTCCATTATGTGGGAGCAATTTGAGTAACGAACGTCTATGAGAGTCACTCCTGTGTTTAATTACGTTGTACCTGATAACCCTTCTCTTTATGTATGTAAACGTATGTAAACATGTAAATGCAACCATCTCTTTATTATTAAATATTTCTGAAAATAGAGTTTAATATGTAACACAAACACACTTTTAAATTAATATATCTTCACAACAGAATAACAATTTACAGGGAACGGCAGAAATAGAATAAAACGGTAAATATGTGGGAAATTATATCTTATATGAAATAAAATGTCAACTGTGCTACCTATGTTTAATACTAGCGGAACCGTGTCCCGGCGTTGCCCAGGAACTCAAGAAATTCCATGCCCAACTTTGAATGATTTTCAATTGTCTTACTTTTCATATTTTTTGGATTCTTCGGACTGCTGTTCACATCTTGATTGTTATTTTCACAACATTTTAATGTATGTAACCTCTGAACATCTTCAGGTGAATCATGTCGAATTCGTGAATATACGTAACATATGTCGGATGGGTTTCTAACAGTATTTTGTATAATTTTTTTAGTTTTAACCCATTTCCCAAACTTCACGTATTTAAACGTAAGTTTTTCGAACCGATTAAAGGTTTTCAAGTGAGTAAAACCACTAAACACTTTTCCAGGTAGAAAAGTAACTTGCTTTGCCTTTTGATAACATTTATCTGTTATATTTTTTGTAATACAAACTCAAATCCTAATGTCTTACTCTGAGTGAATATTTTAGGTCATCTATTTGAAGTCATGCAGATATATTACAATCAGATTACCATTTCTACAGATCTTTTTATAATTTTCTTCATAAAAAGTAGTTGTTATTGACTGAAAAAAAAAGCCCACAGCAATTGATTACTTAGGAAGATAAATACGTGCAGGAATTGTGTGTGTTTCTTTTTTTTTTTTTTTCTCTTTTTTTTTTTTTTTTTTTTTTTTGAAAGATGACAAAAGAGATGAATTTCAAGACCGAAGAACATTTGTTATTTTAATGTCAAAGACTAAAAACGCCGGAAATTAAAAATAGTTCCGAAGTCACTTTGGTTCAACATTTATTCTAGCAGTTAGTCGAATGCCATCCCATCAAATATTATTAAACATCAAAGGGAAGAAATAATATTGTGAGTTATTCCCTTGACTTCAGCAAAACTAAATATCTTAGAATTTGTGTTCTATGTTTGGACATTAAACTGAAGTTTACACATTATTATTGTTTGTGCTTTAAAGGTATCTTGTCATCTAAAATATGAAATCATCAGTCTAACACATTAATACTTGATTCAGATTAGCCTTTTTTTTTTTACTTTCCACTGTATTTTTAGCAGGAATGAATTTTATTTCGATTCCGTTTTCTTCTGAAAATAATTATTCCAGCTAAGAAAAACTGTTGGAAGAAAGACATTGTTTCTTACTCATTAAACATTAAATGGAGGTAATAATGTACTGCGTTCTTTCTCTTGACTACTCTAAAGTTTCGGGCCAAGATCAAAGTGTAGTATCTGTTCTATAGATGCTGTACTTCAAGTTCTTGTTCTCTGTCAGTGAAGGAGAAATCCTTCACGATTAATACAATTTTTGATTTTTTGTTCCTTTTTTCCCCACCTTAATAAACAACTTTGGTGTCTAGCTCTATCCCGTAAGCATGTATTACACACACACACACACACACACACACCCACACACACACACACATATATATATATATATATATATATATATATATATATATATATATATATATATATTATTATTATTATTATTATTATTATTATTATTATAGAGACAAGTCACGTCTTATTCCTGTTCGCATATTTTCCGGTGCAAACTGACCGGTTACAAATTTTGACAAAGTTTGACAAAACATGACGATTCCAATCTCTGTTGTCCACTCATCGATAGATAGATAGATAACAGACTATTAATGCTTATACACAGCTATTATCTAACACGACCAATTTCTTGCAACTGCTAAAAAAAAACAAGCCGATTTGTTCTACAAGCTTTAATATTCAAATCTGTAAACATCAAACTAAAAGTATAATCTGATACTCTTCCACAGAAAAACAATGTTAGTTTTATGCTATACCAACATAATATACCAACAGGTCGCCAAACGTTGCCTGATCACAAGAGCATTTACATATGATATTTTAATTTAATCAAATTTCGTATTTGTTTTTATAAAGACGATCTTCGCTTCATCATTATATTGTACATAACATATAGTAGTAATTTCGAAAGTTTTGTTTTGCAATATAGCTTGGATATCATTACCTAGAATGCAAAACAAAACTTTTGATATATAATAATATAACATTTTTACACGCACACACTCACACACACACACACACACACACACACACACACACACACACACACACACACACACACACATATATATATATGCATATATATATATAATGTGAGTCACGGGTAACGGCTATTTTTAAGTAAAACAAAACTCGGACAATATTTCAACAAAAAGTTTTATAATGTACATAAAAACATTTACTAAACTATGCCATTATGGAATATTTAGAAGCGAAAAAATATGTCTGACAAATTATGGCTATTTTCACGAGCACAGATTTTAAGCCGCTTTCTGAAGTAAGCCTCCACTTTCACTAACGTTTCTTCACCTATTTTTTTTTTTTTTTTTTTTTTTTTTATATTTTCACGTATTGCAGTCTTCGATTCTCCAAGTATGCGAGGTTTAGACGCGTAATTTCAAAAATCCACACATAAAAATCGCCCATGGAATGATCGAGTGAGTGCAGAAGCGTGCAATCACATGATTAGGGAATGCAGCTCAAACTGCATGAGCAGTTTGAGCTGCATCTTGTTGAAACCACATTTATGCCCTATTGATTCCTCCTCTGCGAAGCTCAAGAAGGAAACTGTTTTCAAACATTTGAATATACATCCGTTTCCGGTGACTCACCCTATATATATATATGTATCAAATGGATTTAAAGAATATGGATATATTGTTTCTATATGATGTTTTTCCTAATTGAAGAGGCAAATAAATTCATATATTCCTTTATTTATTTTATTTTGTCTTAAATTATATATATTAATCTGTCTATGCGTTGCATTTTTGAGGGGGGGGACTACTGAGTTGATCTGGCTGAAATTTTATATAGACTTTGCTATGGTAAGGTGCAGCGAACGAAGTATTACGGTATCCATTTGATGCACAGTTAGGGACTAATAAGGATTAATACCACGTTTATTCTAAATTTTTGGTATATAGTATTCATTCTATGTAAGCGGACTAAAACTTTTGCACGTTTTAACAGGCTAAAAAGTCTAGTTTCTTCATAATTGATAGCTTTTTTCTAACAAAACCAATATTTGATTCTGGTTCGTCAGTTATTTTGATGATGGTAATAAGAATAAGATGTAATTCGATTTAGTTTCTTCCAGAAAATACTTTGACCGAGTCAGAATTAATCTCATGCAGACGCCATTGTTAAAAGGGACATAACCCTGTATTTAATATAGAGTTACTTCTTCTTGGAACAAAACATATTTTTGAAGAAAAAAAAGACGGGCCTTTTTTTAGAAAAGAATAGCAAACACAAGTTGTAAGTAGAAACATTACAGGGCAACGCCGAACAGGGAGAGCTAGTTTATTATAAAGTCCTTATGCGTTTAATTGACTGTTTACATAGAGATAATAAAACGACTTGGGTGGGATATATAGACTTTTCAGTATTCAAGTTCATGATGTTAGCAGCATGATTATTACATGAACGAATATGCAAGGAATGAGTAATGAAATAGTTTTATAATCACGCGTAGAGGGAAAAAGTAAAACGGAAATTAATTCCGAATTTCACTGAAACGAACCGATAAAATATATGCAACCTCTTTCAGGTGGATATTTTCCAACTTGCTAACTTTAATAACAATAACCATAATTCACAAACCTACTATAGAAAAGTAACATTAAAGTAACATTAAACATTGAAAACTTAGTAATAACAAACTGACTAAAACATTCTATGTTATAGAAATCGCTCCAGACAATGCATGAAACCATTTGATGTAAGGTGTACCTTTTCGAACTTTCAAACTTTATTTCGCAATCTAGTGAGAGATGACCTCTTCTGTTTTCTACATCCCCTGTTCAACTGAGGAGATATTGATAGTCTTTCTCTACTCTATCTCTATTTCTATGGAAGGCACCCGACTGAGCTCTAATCCCTTGATACTCCTCATAAGACATTCACAACAACAATTCCAAGAACTTTCTACGAACAGAGTTTTTTCCAAGAAATACCCAAAACTGGAACATATTACAATGAGACTTCTTCCCTGAAGGCTACAACATGATTGTTTTCAAATCCAAAGTCAACAATTACTTGAGATAAATTGGTGCACTCCATCCATCATTTTTAATCCTTTCATAACATTCTTCATCATTCAGTTGTCAATCTATTCATCTCGTTAATTTTTATCCTCGAATGGCATTTTTCCTGAATAAATGTTGACTCATTCGAAAAAATATCAGATTACTTTTTTTTTTTTAAAGTTTCTCTGCCATAGAATAGGGTTATATAGCTTAACTCATTAGATCACCAATGTTAAGCAACGTTGATCCTGGTCAGTACGAGTATGGGTGATTGTTTAGGAATGCTTGGCACTGTAAGTAGGAGGACATCAACACCTCTGTGCAAGAACTCTACTGTACACTCTTTAACCCTTATCCTTGAGTGGCCTATGGGCCTTGATAATGTGGTGATGCCTATGTAAAAAAAAAAAAAAAAAAAAAAAAAACCTAAGGTCATTTCTTGTGACCGGGATATACATAAACCTTATTCTCATTTCACAATCTAGTGGGGGCTGATCTCTTCTGTTATCTACTCCACCTATTCCACAGATGAGACATTGAAGTCTTTCTCAGCTCTATCCCTACTCACATGGAAAATGCTTGACTAAGATTCAATCAATTTCCATGAACAAAGTTTCTTTCAAAGAACCTGGGTAAGATTTGACTACAAGATTGTTGGTCCCCCAACAAATGAAGGGTGAACCTGTAAATTCATCCTTGTCCGTTCGTCCATTCATCCATTTGCACTTTTCTCAATAACTACCCCTTGAAAATTTTTTAAATTTTGCACAAACATTAAACATGATATGAGTAAAAAAGTAACAGAACGGATTTTCCGGGAAAACTCCGGTTGCCTCCTAGGGATGCCTTTCCGGTTAAAATGGCTAAAATTTACACTTTTGTGCTTGTTAAAAAAAGTGATGTCTTGGATTTTTATAAAACTTTCTGAAAAGTTGTAACTACCTGATTTCTATATAATTTTGTTTGTTTATATTTTGCGATAACTCATGGGTGTGCCCCAGGGGCTTTTTTAGGGCTAATAAAAACACTCGATTTTTGGGATCATTTTACCATATTTGTCCAAAATTTTCTGTGTATGTCTATTTAACAGTTTTGCATGGTGCTGAACTCAAATTTAAATATGTTAAGACCTTGGGACTTCTGGGGCTAAATGATGGGTTAGGGGAGGCGCAAATGATGGACTTAGTCATTTTTTTTGCATGGTGCAGAACTCAAATTTAAATATATATTAAGGCCTAAAGCTACACCGTTTGTTCATTTTCATCAGGAATTGACGTCCCCTGGGAACTTTGGGAGCTAAATGTGTGCGTGGGGGGGGGGGGATGCTGAACTTTAAAAAAACAATTTTTTTATGCCTCCTTCATTGTTCACTCACGGAGGACCATGCATGCTTCACTTGTTTCCCTGGGGGTCGACAACATAGTCATGTTCACATCGAATATTTTCCCTGGGGGTCGACAACATTCTTTTGAATGTTGGAGGATGAATTTCCTTGCCGTTTCACTGATTACAGACTAGGTAGAAAGTACACTGTCACACTGAAGTATGCCACCTCGGTGTTACCTAGGAGGTCCACCCTCCCACACCGTGCCACCCAATTTTTAGGTGAAGCAAGTTTATCGCTTGCTGCCTGAGGCGCCCCTACATGAGAATACTGATGCGAATGCCCAGGTAATTTTTGCTAGACCAGAGTGCCTCTCCGTTAGAACCGCTGGCTGGACATGCTCACTTTCTGACCTTGTGTCACATCTTGCTGAGGTGGGCAGCAAGTAAGTATCTACCCTTCGTTATTCTCAATCCTTTCATAATATTCATCATCATTCAACCATCAAGCTTTCCGTCTCATTAACTCTTATCTCGGGTGGCTTCTGGACTTAATAAATGGTAATAAAGTCAATTCATATAAATCAGCACAGCGCAATATTTTTTTGAACTGCTTTTTGTTTTATGCTTCAAGTTCTTTACAACTTCAGATATTTATTGATAGTGTTTTTAGTTTGGTTGTTTAGTAGAGAAAAATTGTTGCTTTTGTTTTTGGCTTAGCAGAACATGATTGAGTTTAGCAAAGGTAAAGGAAAACACAATAAAATAATAATTGATAATGGTTGTAGCATGTTTGGTGCATTTAAGTCAGATTATTATTTTTTTTTTACAAGGAAGTTACCACTTATCAAGGTCCAAAGGCCACTCGAGGATAAGGCTTAATGAATGTAAGGTGGTAGTGTAGTAATCGTTAATGGTGTAGATTGGGTAGAATTTGATTATTTATGGAGACAGCTTGTTTACATTAGACTTGAGGGTTACCATATTGTAATCATCCGGGAAGCAAGCCAGTGGAACAGTGTTCCACAGGCGGGCAGTTTTAAGTAAGAAGCTTTGTTCATGGAATCTGCGCATAGATTTAGGCACAGATAGAGAGTGAGGGAAATTGTTGATAATGGTTGTAGCATGATCAGTGTTTTGTGAATGTTTGCCAATAGGAGATCATAGATTGGAGCTCAGACGAGTATTTATCATGAAAATAATGATAGAACAGAGAAAAGTTTGCAACGTCTCTTCTGTAGGAAAGAGGTTGCAGGGAAGAGAAAGGACATCTCCTACTAGGTTTTAAAGCCAGTTTTGAACTCTATCAAGGCAAAAGTGCTGAGCAACTCCTGTCCATATGTCTTCAGACAGTCTGATCTGGTAGTCCGTTGTTGGTATTGGTTTCCTAGAATTGGGTACTTACAGTAAGCATCCCATGAAGGTTGCCAACATCCATAAGTAAAAGTGCTACTATGGAACTGAGTGAATTTGAACTTGGACCACTTTTGCCTTTTTCCGGTTAATTAGCAAAATTGTTGCTTTTGTTTTTGGTTTTGCAGAACATGATTGAGTTTAGCAAAAGAAGGGAAAAAATTTGGCTTTTTTCGGACTAATGAGCATAATCATACTATGGAATATAGTTTTCTAAATTCATATCCTAATGACTTAATGTTATCTATAATATCAATCTCACCTGTCTGTTTAAATGTATGTATGTATGTATGTATGTATGTATGTATGTCTCGCAAAACTTTCGACAGAGACGACTGATTTTCATGAAATCTGTATCATTTTGAAGCTCAGTGTCTCAGACGACAAATAGGAGTCGATTTTTTGGCCGACATTTTTACAAGTCATCGTCACCGTTGGATTGGCTTTGGCTAATTTCAGCGTTTTTGATTTCCAGTCGTGTTATGGAGACATCACTTTCTTTTCTGCCTTCGCGTCACGGGTTCGAGCTTCCTTGCCTATTACCACTTTTTTTTTTTTTTGCACTACACACACCTCCAAACACCCTGACAATGCCGAGCACCCAGGCTAGTCTATATATATAAAAGCGAAAATGTATGTATGTATGTTTGTTTGTGTGTATGTATGTGTGTATGTTTGTGTGTCTGCTAAAAACTTTCGACACACGCGACGAAAATTCACAAACTCGGTATCCTATCGAAGCTCCATCCTTCGCTTGAAAAATATCGAAAAATTGGCCAAAAACGTTAACTTTTTCACCTCGAAATCGACAATTTTCCACAGGGGGGGGGGTCAACAAAAACGGGTTTCTCGTAACGATTTCCGATTCTACGCATGCGTCAGATGACGTCATGACGTCGTGACCTGATTTACTTTAAATTATTGAAAAACCAAGTAAACTTCATCTCCGTCGCTTTAGAGCAGTTGGTTAACGCGTTTGTTCATTATCTGAACGTTTTGGGTTCGAATCGTGGTGTGAGATGGGTTTTTTTTTCGATTTTTTAAATTTAAATATTGAACCCTGTATTATTTAAGCCATTTTTCACGTAACGTTCGTTTTCTTGTTTTTTTTTTTTTTGTTGTTGTTGTTTTGTTTTTTTACTTCGCTTATTCTTAGCGACACTCGGGTATCCACCGATTTTTAAATTTTAATATCGAAACAGGCTCATTTAAGCCATTTTTCACGTGTTCGTTTTCTGTTTTCAACGTTCGTTTGCCTTACGTTAGATTTTCTTGTGTTTTTTTTTTATGTTTTGATTACCCCCCCCCCTCGCTTAATTAAAACGGTGTTTTCTTTTCTTACTTCGCTTATAACAATGCTTCTTCGTCGTAACGCTCGACGACTTTCAAACATCTTTCACTAACTCATTCTGGCTGGCTGATTTTATTTTCAAACTTCGCCTCAGGGCTTCGGGTTTCATCCTAACCCTCCCCCCCCCCCGGTTTGTTTTTTATTTAACACCACAAACACCTACAAACACCCGGGCAACGCCGGGTACCCCTCGTTAGTATTATTATAAATGCCATTTTTCACTCATTAATGCTGTTTGTAAAAAGCATTGCTTGATTCTGATTGGCCAATAGCACAACAGATGCTGATTATTAAAAATCACCACCTGCAAACATTTTTCCATTCCAAACAAACAATTAGCAAAGGGGAATAACTCCCAACGGTTATCGGTTAATTAATAAACAAATTATCGTTATTGCATGGTTTCCGATCGAATTTTTTTAATTATTTTCAACAGAATGTCTGCAAAAATAGATTCAGCTCTCATTACATCCCATAATTGCGTCAGTTTGCTGAGAAGATTCAGATAATTTTCGGAATTAGTCTAATCCTCCTTCTCATCATCATCATCACCATCTGTAACGTTCTCATGCTAGTCTAACGTTGTCCATGGACCAACACCCGTTGTGTCCAGTTTCAGTCGCAAAGGAGACCAAGACAAAAAATAGGAAATAACAAGGAAATAGGAAATAACCAAGACAAAGAATAGGAAATAACTCCAACTCGCTTGTTCTTTGTAGCAACAACATTTATTTCCTTTCCTCATTCTCTCTTTACCGCTGTGAAGTCCTTCACGTGATTGTCTTCTTGAGCATCTTTCACGCCTTGTAAGTAATCACGAACGTTATCCATGTCTCTCCTGCGATCGTTCTTTTTATCTTTTTTTTATAGTCTTTGATAGGGTTGATTCTGTTGTTGCCATTGGTTTCCTTAATCCGAGTACTTACAGGGAGGACTACGTGAAGGTCGCCAACATTCATAAGTTAATTTGCTAATATGTCATTATCCACACGCAAGTAGTGACACATTAGTTTAAATATATTAAATAACTTTCATAAGTGTTCTTCATCAGACGGCCTACTAGTAAGAATAATAAAATGTAATTTGATTTAGTTTCTTCCAGAAAATACGTTGATCAAGCCGGAATTAATCTAATACAAACGCCATGTTTTTAAAGTGGCATGATTCTGTATTGAGTACAGAGTTACTTCTTTTTTTGGAACAAAAAATATTTAAAATAAAATAAATGAATAAATGACTTGCTTTAAAAAAAAAAAAGGAATAGCAAAAAACAGTTTGTAAGTAAAAACATTACCAGGCAGTGTCGAACAGGGACAGCTAGTTCATTATAAACTCCTTTCGTGTGGAGAAGGAAATAGTCAAACTGAAATTAATTCAAAACTTCACAGAAACGAACCAATAAAATATATGTAATCCTTTTCAGGTGTATATTTTCCAACTTGCTAACTTAATAATCTAACTACTTCATTTACTCACATAAAATTAATATACGAAAGTATAAATTCATGCGTAAACGTTAAGTATTTACTTCAAAAGTACTCAATACGTAGGTAGAGCTAGTTAGGAAGTTATAAAAGGCATAAGCCTGAAGAGTCCTAGAGTGGATGAAACGCGGAATATTCAGTGTAGCTTAATCGGCATATATATTTTATAACTTACTGTATATATATATATATATATATATATATATATATATATATATATATATATATATATATATATATATACACCATTTTCACCCTAAGCAAGGCAACAAAGCACAGTTGCCACTTTGATGTGAGGATAACCGGGGACATAAGTTGCAGGGATACTATGTAAGGAGTTGAGCAGCAAGGTGGCTGTTCACATTATACTTGAACTTCTGTATGTCAGTACAGTTGGGAAAGCAGAATCCTGAAAAGGAGTTCCAAACTCTTGCAGTTCTGGGGAAGAAACTCTTCGAGTAGACGGCTTTCTTACATCTAGGGATCTCTACTGTACAGGGTTGGGACAGGGGCTGAAGTTTAGATGACAGTTCGGGATCTATTAGGTTGGCGACTCTCTTTTCGGTCCTGTCCAGGAGCGAGAGACAAGTAGCAAGTGCACCAGCCCAAATGTGACAACAGCACTCCATACATGGGCGAATAGTAATGGTAGCTTTGTAGAGGTACAGGATACTTTCAGGCGTAAGTAACTTTCTAGCACGATAGAGAGAGCCCACCTTCTTTGCAACAACCTTAGCAATAATCTCGATGTATCTATTCCAACTCATGTTTCCTGTGAACGTTAAGCCAAGGAGTTTGAACCAAGTGTTCTCAGGTAAAGTATCTCTAGCCATAGCTTTGTCTTGGCAGCGTTGAACGTTACCATCCATTTTTGACCCCATTCCACTACAGACTGAAGGTCTTCCTCTAGGGTTTCGGCCATTACCTATGTGCTCATTAGTTTTCCCCACGTGCCTGCTATAGAGCCTAGTGTTGACGGCAAATATACCCATCTCAGAGACAATTTTATCAGGTAAATCATTTATGAATATCAGAAATCATAAAGGTTCAAGAATCGATCTTTGAGTCACACCTGCATTTATATCAAATTTTTTGGATGTACGCCCATGAAGAACAACCTGGATTCTTCCCTCACTTTTATATATATATATATATATATATATATATATATATATATATATATATATATATATATATATATTGTGTATTTAGGCAGCATGCTTTCACGCAGACAAGTGCTGTTGAATAGCACGGAGTAATCTTTCTTAATGAGCTTTCTTTGTAATTTTTTAATTTTTCGAATTGTCGTTCTGATTCTCGGTTAAATCTGTTGCAAGAAAGTCCCATAGTCGTCTTGTTCCATCTGTTTTTTTTCTTTTGATTGTTTATTGCACGTACTTTCGACTGAGTTTCAACAGTCGTTTTCAGACAGTTTTGATTATTGTTTGTTTAAAATCTGGATGCTTTTATATGCTTCAGTTAAAATTATATTTTCATTTTCTTGAGCTAGTTAAGCATCTGGTGTGTAAAGACTGTTGAAACTCAGTCGAAAGTACTTGCAAAAAAACAACCAAAAGAAAAAACAGAGTGACCAAGACAACTATGGAACTTTCTTGCACAGATTCAAACAAGACATAAGAACGATAATTCAAAGACTGAAACATTACAAAAGAATCCCATTAACTCCATAATACTTGTCTGAATATATATATATATATATATATATATATATATATATATATATATATATATATATATATATAAATTACAATTAAATTTACCAAAATGATCCAAGATGGTAAAACTAAAGTATATTATAAATATTAAAGAATTAATATTTATAAAGTAATCTCAGCCAGATGTAAAAGCTCGATAAAACCAAATAGGAGATAGAGCTTATAATAAGAGCAAATAGTTAATAAAACATGTTAAAAAACACTTTAAAAAAGAGTTAAAAACATATTTAATCTGAAAAGGAAATACTTAATAAATGTATAAGCCTTAAAATAGTAATCTACATACATGCATGTTTCGGGGCCCTAACCCTCTTTAGCATAGCTTGACTGTTAGTAGGACTCGAACCCTGGACCTTATGTATTTCAGTCCAACATCTTATCCATTACGCTATGATGCCATAGACGATTTACTGTTTTAGTTTTTATCGGTTATATATTTACATAGTTTTTTTTTGTTGTTGACTTTTTTAAACGATATTGAGGTTATATATATATATATATATATATATATATATATATATATATATATATATATATATATAAAAGTGAACGTGTCTGTCTGTCTGTGTACATTTCCCTACGCAATAACTCTGTCAATTTTTAGTCTATAGATTCGAAATTTGAAATACCGGGTACTGAGATTTGGGAAAATCGATGTGACGGGTGTCAGCCAGAAATTTGGCTGTTAAGGGGTCAAATTTCAACGATTTGACCTTTAAGAACTCTACCAAACCCCTCCGACAATTTTGGGTCTAGACACTTGAAATTTTAGATATAGGTTCCTTGAACCTGGATCTAATTTAATAAAGTGATTTGAGCCCGAAACTATAAATTTTAAGGGGTCATAATAGGGGTCAAATTAAAAAAAAATTTACTCTTTTTTTTTTTTTTGCTCAGCATACACCTCCAAACACTCGGGCAACGCCGGGCTGAAATGCTAGTATATATATATATGAGAACAAAGAATTAATAGAACATGTTAAAAATACTTTAAGAAGATTTAAAAACATATTTACTTTTCAAAAAGGAAACAAATTAAGTGGATTGTCCTTAATTCGCGGAGTTTTTAAAGAAATACTTTCTTTCAGTCAGAGGATAGGAATTAGCAAAATGCGGAATCGGATTTTGCTTGCAAAGTATTTAATGATACAACAAGTAAGCCATACAGCTTACTTGGGAAAAGTTTAAAAAATAGTGAAGCAGAGGGAATGGAACAAAAAAGAAAAGAAAAATGATTTTATGTGAATGGATGGTCGGGTAAAGAGTAGAATATCCAATAACTATAAAATCCAAGAAAAGTTGGTAAAAGCCCGGTATCCAGAAGTAAAAATCCACAGGAACCGCGTTACTGGAAGAAATTTCGATGTCATCCAAAAGGCAGAATTCCGTGAAATAATTCACAAATGGGTACAAGGAAAAAAGAGGTAGTTCAAAATATTATTATAAAAAGAATATATATATATATATATATATATATATATATATATATATATATATATATATATATGTGTGTGTGTGTGTGTGTGTGTGTGTGTGTGTGTGTGTGTGTGTGTACATTTCCCTACACAATAACTCTGTCAATTTTAAGTCTACAGACTCGAAATTTCAGATAAAGGATACTGAGATTTCGGAAAATCTTTGTAATCCGTTTTTGGCCAGAAATTTGGCTGTTAAGGGGTCAAAGTTCCACGATTTGACCTTTGAGTACTCTACCAAACTCCTCCGCCAATTTGGGGTCTAAACACTTGAAATTTTAGATATAAGTTCCTTGGAAATGGATCTATCTTAATCACTTGATTTCAGCCCAAAACAATAAATGTTAAGGGGTCATAATAGGGGTCAAAGTTAAAAAAATTGACTTTTTTTTTAATGCTCAACATACACAGCCAACTACCCGGATAACGCCGTGCTGAAATGCTAGTATATATATATTTGTATTAATCAAGTTGCATGTGTACGATTTTTTTTCTTTTTTTTTTTTTTACCAAATTCCATTTGCATTTCTCTAAGACTTATATTTCAGCTGAGCCAGCACATGTGCTTTAGCAGATGTTTATTTTTAATTAAATCATATCAGACTTGGCATAATAAACTACATGTAAGCAATACAAGATTTTTTATTTATTTTTTTTTATTTTTTTATTATTTTGTTCGTGTTGGATACCGGATATTACCCCGCTGTCTCAGACATCCCAACCAAGAGATCTTTTAAAGATTCTAACCGTCCCTTTAAGTGCACTTTTTTGTACCTCTCTTGCACTTGGTTCACCGGGTATATTTGCCAGGTAGTTTATGAAATTCTTTTTCAATGAGACCAGTTGCTCTTATAATTACTAAAATGATAGAAATCTTCCTATGATTCCAGTTTCTTTTCATGTCATACATAAGACCTTAGTATTTCGTTATCTTTTCTCTGTCAGCCTTTTTAACCGAGCATTCTTGGAGACACTAACTTCTACTAAGGTTGCTTCTTCTTTTTTTTTCCTGTCTCGTAGCACTATGGTAGGTTTTTAAGGTATATAGCTATATAAGTAGCATAGTGGATGGTGTATGACTTATTTCCAACTGTTTTTGTTGATAAACATGTTCCCAGAACTTGCTTCTGCATTCAGCATTCAACTTTTTACAGATCGTCCAATTAAAATATTTACACACTCGATTGTGTCGCGTTGTTTCGTAGCACTCCCCCTCCAGCAGAATCTTACAGCTGGATATCAGGTGGTTCACGCTCTCTACTTCTGTGTGTCATAACCTGTTTTTGTCATTATTGTGCAAAGTATATTTTGTATAACTTGATTAAGAACTGGTGCTACCAGATCAGGTTGTCCGAAGATATTGGCTTCCTGAAACGTCAGGGATCTACGTTCCAACCTTCCAGAGGTTGAAACCCAATTACAGGAGACGAAACCAGACATATTCTTCCTAAGTGAAACTGGCATAGGGCCAACCACTTCCCTAGACGAGTTCATAATTAAAGGATACTCTAACTTAACATCTAAATCTGACCCCCAAGATCGCCATGGGTATGGTATATGTGCCTATATTAAAGATGGTTTTCCGTGTGGTAGGGATATCTCCAGTGAAGACCTTAATTTACCTTATATGTGCTTCCGGGTTGCACTTGCTTACACCACTGCATTTATATTTGCCCTCAAACTGCAAAGTCAAAACCAAAAACAATTTTCCTCTACAAATCAAACCAAACTTTATGGATAAATATTTGAAGATATAAAGAACTTGAAGCATGAATTTTTTTCCCAAAATGACTGGATTCGGCATTACATAACCCAAAAAGGGTTGATATGCAGTTAAACGAAACATCCAAATCAAACCAAAAATTATGAACAGATCAGGTTGTCCGAAGATATTGGCTTCCTGGGGCGAAATGCACCTAACATTGATGCTTTTTGTTTTTCTACTTTCTTTTTGTAAAACTTAATTATGTTCTGCAAAACCAAAAACAACAACCTTTTCCCCCTTTTCCTTCTTCTCATTTCTCCTTTCTCTTTCTATCTCCTCTCACTTCCTGACTGTTTTCCGAATTAAAATGTACCAAACATTAATACTGTAACCCTTTTCCTTTCTCCATTGCAAAACTCACTCATGTTCTGCAGGGCAGGGAACAAAAAGGATAAAATCCACTATAAAACAACCAAACCAAACCAAACCAAACACTAAAACTAGCAATTGAAGACACAAAAAATCTTGAAGAATAAAAACCTTCTACAAAATAATTGGATGCAACATGAATACTATTTCCAAAATAACTGGATTCGCCATTAAATAGCCCGAAAAAGGTTGATATGCTGTAAAAAAAAAAAAAAAAACCAAACCAAACCAAACTTGATTGTAGTCATGCCTCACTATGTCAGGTTCATCCACTCTAGGACTCTTCAGGCTTATTACTTACTTACTTACTTACTTACTTACTTACTAGTTCTACCTACATATTGAGCACTTTTTAAGTAAATACTTTAAGTTTACACATAAATCTATACTTTTGTATATTAATTTTATGTGAGTAAATTAAGTAGTTATATATATATATATATATATATATATATATATATATATATATATATATATATATATATATATATATTAACCAGACTCAAAATGAAAGGGAGGGCAAGCCCAAGTGCTTTTGAATAATTTAGTGATTTTAAAGCGATTTTAATCGTCTTTTCATTTCATCTCGCTATTTTCATTTTTCAATTTCATTTTTTATTTTTTACTACTCGCCTGAGGATGACCAATGGAGGTCGAAAACATTCACGATTATGGGAAATTTCTTTTTTACCTCAAAAAAAAAAACGTTTTGAATATGGTCTGACAAAGAGAAAAGGAGGATTACAAGAAAAACAAGCAAGAGTTGTCTGTGCTATTTAATGAAACGTGCATAAAAAAAATGCTTCCCAAATATATATATATATATATATATATATATATATATATATATATATATATATATATATATATTAGCTGGTCTCCCGGCATTGTCCGGTCATAAAATACACTTAAATATTACATTTTAATTATTAAACGTAACGTAAAATTCTTTAAAAAAAAAAATGAAGTAAAAAAAAAAACGAAAAGAACCTGAGATGTGCATACGAGTATTGTGTTTTTATTCTAAACAGTTCACTTCTTGTAAGTAGAAGAAAAAAAATACCCAAGCTTAGATCAAAACCAAAAACCAAAGACAGTGAGTCAAGTGCGATAATCATTAGACCAGCTTGATATGATCTTTAAACATGTTTTCAAAGCTACTTCTTCTTAACATACGTAAGTTGTCATGTAAACTATTCATGCATGCGCATTCGTGAAACAGTTGACAAACAGATAAAAATCTGATGACCCACCCACATATCAATTTTTCAATTTTGACCCCCTTAGAAGCCATGTTTCTGAACTGAAAACCGATGAAAAAGTTTTCCACGTGTCTAAATACCCTATATACCAAATTTCAAATTTGCAGATAAAAAATTCGTTGAGTATATAGGTTGAGAAGTATCCTCACACACATACATTCTTACTTTTATATACATATACATGTGTGTGTGTGTGTGTGTGTGTGTGTGTGTGTGTGTGTGTGTGTGTGTGTGTGTATTTTCCTTGATAGGTTTTTATTTTTATTTTTATTTCATTTTTATATTTGTTGTCCCGTCCTTCCCAGTCCTTTCCTTCCTTCCTTTCTTTCTTTGTGCCTTGTTCTAATTTATTTTCGCTATTTCAATACGAATCTTAATGCCCTTTTTTTCATCTTCTTCCATATATTAAAAACCATTTCCCTTTTTTATTTTTTTATTTCTATTCTTAATAAAATTTAATGTGACCTCCTGATAATAATTCCTTGTGACGCTGAATATTTTCATTACGGACTAAGCTTTTGTATAAGTTATATCGCCTGAAGCGATCTCTAGTTACTAATAACTAGCCTGCCGAAACATGCGCATGAATGCTTAGCAACATATTAATCTATATATCTATAAAAGTGAACGTGTGTGTGTGTGTGTGTGTGTGTGTGTGTGTGTGTGTGTGTGTGTGTGTGTGTGTGTGTGTGTGTGTGTGTGTGTACATTTCCCTACGCAGTAACTCTGTCAATCTTTAGTCTACAGACTCAAAATTAGATATACATGGTATTGAGATTAAGGAAAATTTATGTGATCGGTTTTTGGCCAGAAATTTGGCTGTTAACGGGTCAAAGATCAACGATTCGACCTTTGAGAACTCTACCAAACTCCTCCGACAATTTTGGGTCTAAACAATTGAAATTTTAGATATAGGTTCCTTGGACATGGATCTAACTTAATAACTTGATTTGAGCCCAAAACAATAAATGTTAAGGGGTCATAATAGGGGTCAAAGTAAAAAAAAATTCACCGTTTTTTTGTTTTTTGTTTTTTTGCTCAGCATACACCTCCAAACACTCGGGCAACGCCGGGCACCCATGCTAGTGCTTGTATAAAAACAAA
Source organism: Euprymna scolopes (assembly GCF_053919585.1). Taxonomy (NCBI): domain Eukaryota; kingdom Metazoa; phylum Mollusca; class Cephalopoda; order Sepiida; family Sepiolidae; genus Euprymna; species Euprymna scolopes. The sequence goes on from NC_136493.1 coordinate 24,080,112, forward strand.
TAATATATAGATATATGTATATATTATTTACTATAATAATTATTAAATACCTACTGACACTAGTGTTCCATCCTTTCGGGAATCATCAGTGCAAGGTATCACGATCAACGCCAGTGGAGAGACTCGAACTCCGACAATAGAAGTCATGTCTGGCTTCATTAGCAAGGACCCTAACCACTAGGCTATCGTCAACCGCGATAGATACAGTTGAAATTTAAGCGTTTATTCTTATTAAATGTTTTTAACGTCGGTTAGAGTGATCTAATCATTATATGATGGTCTGCGCGTATAAGCTAAGTTGACCGACTTTATTACAACTGAAAGTGCTCAACGATAAGAAGCAAGTCTCTTAAAAGGGCTGACATTATTATTTACTGTAATAATTATTAAATACCTACAGACACTAGTGTTTCATCCTTTCGGGAATCATCATCTATATATATATATATATATATATATATATATATATATATATATATATATATATATATATATATATATATATATATACATCGTCAAGAATGAGAATGCAATAGAAACGTTGTTTTAATTTGAATGAAATAAAATACGCATCAAGTGCGCTTGATGTGTATTTTACTTTATTCAAATTAAAACAACGTTTCTATTGAACTCTCATTCTTGACGTTATTCACGCGTTACCTACGCACAGTTCAAGCATTTCAAAATACAACCGCCAGATACAACGCGCGGCTGTATACAAACAGACTTCTTTCTACAAATTTACAACATGGCAAGGAAGAATAAACGGAAAAAAGAAACAAAACAACACACTGAAGATGGAGTATACCTCCGAAATATATTTGTGATAAATTTCAAACAAGTGAAATATTTTTTTATTTCCCTAATATTACGTTGTGATTTGCTTTCAAGCGCACTTGATGCGTATTTTATTATATATATATATATATATATATATATATATATATATATATATATATATATATATATATATATATATATATATATATATAAATTTGAGTTTAACCTGTAAAACCAGTCTGGTGTTTGGAGGTTATAAACATACCACGATGCCATCTATATTTACAAGTAACTGGATTTACCTAGATAGCATATTAATATAGTAAGAAATAGGTTTTTTTCTTTCTTTCTTTCTTTCTTTCTTTCTTTTTTTTCCTACTTTCTTACTTATTACCAGAGAATTCGTGTGCGGGCTGGGGCGGGGGGGGGGGAAGATGATGGGGAAAGTACTTAGCTGTTTTCAATACTTTTCCCCGTTCTTTGAATGAACGATGGCCAAATTGTGCACTGGAGTTTTCAGACAACATTCTTGTTGTCAAGCCTTCCTCCCTTGTCCACGTTTGTCAAAACTGCTTGCTCATTGAAATTTGATGGTCGACCTCTTCTGACGTTATCTGTGCGGTTTGTATCGCCCACTTTGAACTTCCTGAACCATCTTTCAACTTGCCTATTCGGTGATTGTTCCTTCACCATAATAAAGTCCATTGAGACAGCAATAGGTATCTCACTGCCGATGGCACATCATCTATCTGTGTAAGAACCAGGTGGCCCACTTTTTAGAAGGTTTGGCCTTAAGATCAAAGTGTAGTATCTGTTCCGGCAGATACTGCACTTAAGATAATTTGTACCAGTCAATGGAGGGGAAACCCTCTATACTGGGACAATTATTATTTTTGGTAACCAGAGTGCCCCCTTTTTGCCTACTTTTAGGGGAGCTGGTTTTTACCTCACATTAAAAACGGCCTTGTGCCTAATTTGCTCAGTGGGGGAGCAAATAAATACCATCTGTGTAAGAACCAGGTGGCCCACTTTTTAGAAGGTTTGGCCTTAAGATCAAAGTGTAGTATCTGTTCCGGCAGATGCTGCACTTAAGATAATTTGTACCAGTCAATGGAGGGGAAACCCTCTATACTGGGACAATTATTATTTTTGGTAACCAGAGTGCCCCCTTTTTGCCTACTTTTAGGGGAGCTGGTTTTTACCTCACATTAAAAACGGCCTTGTGCCTAATTTGCTCAGTGGGGGAGCAAATAAATACCATCTGTGTAAGAACCAGGTGGCCCACTTTTTAGAAGGTTTGGCCTTAAGATCAAAGTGTAGTATCTGTTCCGGCAGATACTGCACTTTAGATAATTTGTACCAGTCAATGGAGGGGAAACCCTCTATACTGGGACAATTATTATTTTTGGTAACCAGAGTGACCCCTTTCAGGGGAGCTGGTTTTTACCTCACATTAAAAACGGCCTTGTGCCTAATTTGCTCAGTGGGGGAGCAAATAAATACCATCTGTTCCGGCAGATACTGCAAGCTATGACTAGCAAAGACCAGATGTGGGGGCAACCCCACATGCCTGACCTTTAACCAGCTCCCATTTCCCACCTCTCGGGAGCTGGGCCCCCTTTTCCCCTTCCCCCTCCCTTCACTCCTCACATTAAAAATCGGCCTTGTGCCTAATTTGCTCGGTGGGGGAGCAAATAAATACCATCTGTGTAAGAACCAGGTACGCCCTAAAATGGAGCACTGTTTCCACATCTGGGTAGGAGCTGCTCGGCGCGCCCTATTCAGTCTTGATAGAGTTCAAAACCAGCTTTGAAACCTCGTAGGTGATGCCCTTTTCTCTTTCATGCAACCTCTTTCCCACAAAAAGGACGTTGCAAGCCTGTCTCTACTGTATCGTTATTTTCATGGCAAATGCTCGACTGAACTCCAATCTACGATCCCCTATTGCCACTAGCTACAATCACTTTATACGATTTCTTCCACTTTCTATCTATGACTAATATTGGAATTATTACGGAGTCACTAGTGTGGTGCCCTGTGATTGGATGAAAAACAACCAATCACGGGCTGCCATTCTAGTTTCCTCCCCGACCCCTATTTGCGCGGCCCCTTCGAACTTTCGGCCTCTTTTGCGGTTGGGACCTGATTGCGAGTACATCCATTTCGCCAGCTCTCCGCCACCAGAAATACGGGACGCACGTGGAGTCCAAGCCGTAATAGCAGCACAGACCAAGGCCGCACCTTTTCTCTTTCATACCAACTAAGGACACAGGAAAGATTTAATTGATAAACGGACACATCACATCTGTGAGATAAGTTTCCCGCAAACCCAATTGTTTGCAACACCTTTATTTTCCCTTTTTGTAAATACAGTTTTTTTATAACATTTAACTCTGTGTTTGTGTTTCCTTTCTTCTTGACGTCGTCACATTACTTTGTTACCTCAAACGTTTGGGAAATCCCAATACTAAATCTAAACGCAGATTCCATGAACAATGCATCTTTCTTAAAACTGCTTGTCTGTGGAACACTGTTCCGCTGGCCTGCTTCCCAGTTGAATAAAACATGGTAGCCTTCAAGTCCAATGTAAACAAGTTCTTGTTGAACAGTCCCCTTAAATAATCAAATTCTACCCAATTTGCACCATTAACGATGACTACATTACCACCTTGAATTCATTAACCCTTATCCTCGAGTGACCTTCTGGCCTTGATAAGTGGTGACTCCCAAGTAAAAAAAAAAAAAAAATGACAGTGTTCCATCGTAACCTTTCTTAAAATGCTAAAGCCTAATATAGCCAATATCGATATTATTTCTAATATACATGTTGAAAAAAAAAAAAGAGGATTATTTTTATGAAATAAATTTTTTATTGTTTTTGGTCAATAAAAGTTCTTACATTATATCATAACTTAAAACTCGAAAAATGGAATATAAAAAATTTAAAAATAAGAATAAAATCGATGTTATGGGTTGGGTGCAGAAGAACATAACATTTCTTATTCAATCCCGGGCAACACCACACCTTCCCACGAGTTGAATACATAAAGAAGAAGGAATATGACGTCAGCAAGGAGTTCAATAGATTGAAGTATAGTAGAAAATGGATCTTAGGTTTACATTTAAGCAGTCTTGGAATTCTTGCATCGCTTATTTAATCCTTTACTTCTCACATTCCATGAGTGATGTTTCATGACAAAGGAGAAAGAACAGCTGTCTTCTGGGTTTGAATCTATTTATCGCACACATATCGTTGGTTAGTTTTAGAGCTTAAAGTGGTATAGTTTTTTAGTCTCTTATATCAAGTGGCCTCATGCTTTGTCTGGAGCAATTTCCATAAAGAAAAGAAGAAAAAAATAGAAAGTAGTTGTGATGAGGGAAGTTAAAATCCCAAACTCTAGAATCAGGAATATTAGACCCTACTCTAAAACTTGAATATTAAAGATTTTTAAATAACCATTAAACAGTTAATATGCTGTTATGGACTGGGTGCAGAAGAACATAGGATTCCTTATTCAATTCCAGACAACTCCAGGTCTCCCCACTAGTTGAATATATAACAAAAATGTGACAACAACAAAATGGTCAACAGATTTTTTTTTTTTTTACAAGGTGATCATCACTTATCAAGGCCCGGAAGCCACTCAGGGATAAGGGTTATTACATGTACAGTACGTTAGTGTGGGGATTTAATAAAAATGTCTACTTAAGGAGGCGGGTTAATAAGGAATTTGTTTATGTTGAACTTGAAGACATCCAGGTTGTAGTCAGGTGGGAAGCAGGCAGACGGGACAGAGTTCCACAGGCATGCAGTTCTAAGAAAGAAGCTTTGTTCATGGAATCTACGTTTTGATTTGGAAACAGATAAAGAGTGGGGAAAATTTTGGACAGTGGTTTCAGCTAGACGGGTGTTTTTCGTAAACGATCTTGGATTCCCTTATTTCATCCTTTAGTCTTCACATTTTATAAGTGATATTTCTGACAAAGAAAGAAGAATTGCTGTTTTCTAGGTTGGAATCTGTTTATCTCACCTTTAGCTTTGGTTGGTTTTAGACCTTGAAAGACTTCTTTTTTTTTTTTTAATTTTTAGCTACTTACATCAAGTGGCCTTCAGTACAAGATCAAAGTGTAGTATCTGTTCTTCAGATGCTGCACTTCCATTTCTTGTTCCCTTTCGGTGGAGGAGAAATCCTTCACGACTGAGAAAATTTTTATTTTTTGTACCTTTTCTCCACGTTAAAAAACGACCCTGGTGTCTTACTCTGTCCCGTGGGGAGGCATAGTAAATAGGTACTTACATCAAGTGGCTCCATGCCTTGTCTGGAATGATTTCCATTTGGAAAAGAAGAAGCAGAAAAAGAAGTCAGTTGTGATTAGGGGAAATGAACGTCCTAAGCTCTACAATCAGGAATACTGAACTGAAATGCATAGAAGCCCCAGATTTTCTTTCTCCAAAAATGCACTCTTAACGATAGAAAAAAAAAACTGTCATGGGTCCCTTATTCAACCCTGCGTAACTTCTTGATTGACCTTAAACCTAATCTAACCTACGGAGCCAATTTTGATATATTTTTTTTTAGCCATTTAAGACGAACGATGACAAAATGTCCACATTGGGGTTTCAGAAACATTCTCATTGTCAAGCTTTTGTTCCTTGTTGGCCCATGCCAAAAATGCCCGTTCTTTGAAATTTGTCGGTCAACCTATTCTGTTTTTATCTGCGCCGTTTGTATCGTCTGCTTTGAACTTCCTGAATCATTTTTCAACGTGCCCTTCACTGATTGGTCCATTGAGATCGGAAAAATGACTGTGCTGCATCCCAATCTTTCTCAAAATCCTAGACTATAATATAACCCATGGGGAAATAAATTCTGATACGCGTTCCGAAAAAAAGAGTAATTTTTTTTGTTTTTAAATAATTCTGTTATTCCTTTTATTGAATATAAGTTTTACACTTATTCTTATCCAATAAAATCTGAGTACATTCTTGGTCCTACCCTAAAAATTAAACATTAGAAATATAAAAAGTAAAAATAAAAAAGTTAATATTATCTTATAGGCTGGGTGCAGAAGAGCATAGGGTTCCTTATTCAATCCAAAGCAACACCAGGTCTCCACACTAGTTGAAAAATATAAAGAAAAGTGGATATGGCGTCAACAAGACGGTCAACAGAGTAAAAGGGAGTAGAATCTTTTTTTTTTTTACATAGGCATCACCACTTATCAAGGCCCAGAGGCCACTCGAGGATAAGAGCTAAAGAGTGTACAGTAGTTAATTGGACAATATACTAATCGTTAGTAATGAAAATTCGGTAAATTTGTTAACTTAAGTGAAACGGCTCATCAAGAACTTGTTTACGTTGGACTTGAAGACAACCATATTGTAGTCAGCTGGAAAGCAGGCAAACGGAAGACAGTTCCACATAAGAAAGAAACTTTGTTCATGGAATCTACATTTAAGCTTATGCACAGATAAAGAGTGGGGGAAGTTATTGATAGTGTTTTCAGCTAGATGGGTCTTTCTTGTGAAGGTTTGGTGAGTGGGAGGACCATAGATTAGAGCTCAGACGAGCACTTGCCATGAAAATAACGATAAAGCAGAGACAGACTCGCAATATCTGTTCTGTGAGAAAGAGGTTGCAGGGAAGAGAAAGGGGCATCCCTACTAGGCTAAAATGTCTATTTTGAACTCTATCAAGGCAGGATGAATTCTTTTTAGCAGCTCCTGCCCAGATGTGGCAACAGTACTTCATCCTTGGATATATCTGACTCTTATATAGGTATAGAATTGCATCAGCAGTGAGATATCTACTGGATCCTACCATTTTTCCAGTGAGCTTGGGTTTACTTTTGTCAGCCTCATAACATTTGCTTCCTTTATTTTGTCGTTTAGTCCTTTAGTCCTCGTATTCCATGAGAAATGTTTCTGACAATGTGGAGAGAATCCTGTTTTCTGGTTCATAATCTATTTATTTGATACGTAGTGTTGGTTGGTTTTAAACATTGAAGTATTATTTTCAACTCTTAACATCAAGTGACTCTATGCTTTGTCTGAAGCGATTTCCATGCAGAAAAGAAGAAGAAAAAAAAACGCAGTTGTGATGGAGGAAATTAAAATCCCAAACTCTACAATCAAGAATACTGAGCCCAACTCTCAAAATTGAATATTAAAAATGTAAGAATAAAATAGTTAATCTTATGTTATGGGCTGGGTTATATATATATATATATATATATATATATATATATATATATATATATATATATATATATATATATATACTAGCATTTCAGCCCGGCGTTGCCCGGGTGTTTGAATGTGTATGTTGAGCAAAAAAAAAAGTGGTAGTAGGAAGGCAGGCTCGAACACGTACTGCAAAGGAGGAAAAGAACGGGGTAAAACCTAACGTTTATGCTGTTACGACCACCGCCAAACCGGAAGCAACATTTTTTTTAAATTAAGGCTAGACAATCTAAAGGAGTGGATAACTTTAAAAAATATCGGCAAAAAAATGTGACACCCCCCTGTAGAAAAGTGCCTAGTTGAAGGGGAAGATATTAATGTTTTTAGCCAATTTTTCGATATTTGTCATATGAAAGATTGACCTTTAAAACGATACTGATCTTGGTAAAATCCGTCCCCTCTATTGAAAGTTTAAGGCAGACATGCAAACAGACATACATACATACATTTATATATTGGTAACTAAAAATTTTCGACCCAAACTGATGAAAAAGCTTGCCCTATCTCTGAATGCCCTTTATGTAAAATTTCAAATATTTAGACCAGAAATTGTCTGAGTAATTTGGAAGAGACCGCAGAGGTCAATTTTTTTAAAACTTTGACCCCTTTTTTGATCCCTTAAAATTTATTGTTTTGGGCTCAAATCAAGTTATTAAGTTAGATCCATGTCCATTAGGAACCTATATCTAAAATTTCAAGTGCGTAGACCCGAAATTGTCGGAGGAGTTTGGTAGAGTTCTCAAAGGTGAGATCGTTGAACTTTGACCCCTTAATCGCCAAATTTCTGGCCAAATACTGATCACATCGATTTTCCCAAATCTCAGTACCCTGTATATCAAATTTCGAGCCTGTAGACTAAAAATTGACAGAGTTATTGCGTAGGGAAATATACACAGACACACAGATACACAGACACTTTCACTTTTATATATATATAGATATATACATTCGCATATATACACACACACACACACACACACACACACACACATGGTAGCTTCCTTTAGCCTTGACAGACTATGGATTACCCATTGTAAAGATGCCTGAACGGAAGTTTGTGTGGCAAGAGCTGCGCAATCTCCAACCACACCTCTCCTGAGGCGGCATTGGTAAATATCAATGGCAAGTGGAAATGGAAGAACTGGAAACAATGCCGAGATAAGCGGAGAGCATATAGAGTGCCTAGAATTCCCAAATGTGGAATTGTCTTCCGTTTTCCTGCTTTCCGGCTGACTACAATATGGTTGTCTTCAAGTCTAACGTAAATAAGTTCTTCATGAGCCGTTCCATATAAGTTATCAACTTTACCAAATTTTCATTACTAATGATTACTATAATGTCCAATTTCTACTGTACACTCTTTAACCCTTATCCTTGAGTGGCCTCTTGGCCTTGATAATGTGGTGATGCCTATGTAAAAAAAAAAAAAAAAAAATGGTAACTCATCTGGTACTAGCCAAGCCCAACGTAGCTGAATTTCGGTGATTTGACGAGAACTGGACACACACACACACACATATATATACGTACATACACGTATATAAACACACGCATATACATACATGTGCATTCATTCATATTATATATATATATATATATATATATATATATATATATATATATATATATATATATATATATAAGTAGTGACACATATAAATATAACAGATCAGATATTATTTGAACTTAGTTCTCAAATTCCACACCTTGTGTTGATGACCGTAATACCACTTATACTACTTCCGGTTTCATTAGTCAAATTTACCATATGAAATAACACTGTGTGTAGGGGGGGGAATATGAGAATGGTATTTATATACGCACCCACCGATAGTAAACAAACATGAATGAAGCAATCTCTTTCAAGAAAGCCGATCAACATTAAAACGGTTACAAGTGGATTAACTACAAATGTTCCTGGCAGAAGCAAAGTATACAGGATTACATCTGCACGTCTTTTAAATTCGGAATCATTTTGTTGTTCCTCCTCATTTAGTCTGATACAGATCTACAATTCCTGCGATTCTGTGCCGACTCCAGAGACTCGCATCGGCACCGCAATTAACCCACTCATTAAGCAACCGACAAATGAGCAAACAGATCCACTCATTAACTGATTTACTGGCACGTCTTCAAACGGCGGAAAAGAGTCTCTTCGCATCCAGTAATAATAATAAATAAATGAATAGCCTCCATTCTGTTTTTAGAAACAATGGATACCCCCTGTAAGGGTACCTATGCACGTAACTGTGTAACAAGGGCTGCGCAATTCCTAACCACACCTCTCCTGAGTCAGCACTGCTTGATTCCAGTGGTAAGAAGAAATCCAGGACAACTGGAAACAATCTTATGAAGCAAAGGTTGCGATATCTCTAACACCTCCTTTATTTTGTTGTGGGAGGTGTTTTAGTAAGGAGTCAATACAACCAGAAAAAAAAAATAGACGCGGCCTGGGTGGAGAGAGGTGTGAAAAAAAAAAAAAAAGAAGTCTAAGCGAACGGTAAAATAATCCAGTTTTTGTTTTCAAAGGGAAAAAATCCCATTACGTAAGCCTCGAAATAAGCAAAAAAAAGGGGGGGAGTAGGTAGGCAGGCAAGCTCGAACCTGGAACCTGAAGGAGGAAAAGAAGATGAAAAATGTTAACGAAAAAGTGACCTCTCCTTGTACAAAACTACCCAGTTTAGGGTGAAGGAGTGAATGTTTTGGGCTATTTTTTCAATATTTGTCGTCCGAAGGGCCGAGTTTTAAAACGATACCGATCTCGTGAGGATCTATCGCCTCTGTCAAAAGTTTTTGCGAGACATATAAACAGACACACATACACGCATACACGCACGCACGCACACGCACAAACATTTTGCCTTTTATTTATTAGACTAGCCTGGGTGCCCGGCGTTGACCAGGTGTTTGGAGGTGTGTGTTGAGCAAAAAAAAAAAGTGATAGTAGACAGGCAGGCTCGAACCCGTGCCGCAAAGGCGGAAAAGAAAGTGAAAGAAAATCTGACATCTTAGCTGACGTCTCTATGATGAAAGTCAAAAGCGTTGAAATGAACCGAAGTCAATCCAACAGTGACGATGCCTTGCTAAAATGTCGGCGAAAAAAATCGACCCCTCCTTTTACAAAAGGGCTGAATTTAAGATGAAGAAATTAATGTTTTGGGCCAATTTTTTTTATATTTGTCGTCCGAGACGTTGAACCTCAAAATGATACCGATCTTGTCAGGATCCTTCGCCTCTGTTGGGAGTGTTTGTGAGACATACATACATACATACATGCATACATTTAAACAGACAGGTGAGATTTATATTATAGACTACCGGGGGGTACCCGGCATTGCCTGGGTGTTTAGAGGTGTGTGTGCCCGGGCGGTGGGGGTGGGGGTAACCAAAACATAAGAATAAGCGAAGTAAAAACTTTAAAAAATCGAAAAAAAAACACAAAAAAAACTTACGTCAGGCAAACGGGGGGGGGAGTTAATCAAAACATTAGAATAAACGAAGTAAATATTTTTAAATATTAAATAAAAATTAAATCTATATATCAAAAAGCGAAAATGTGTGTATGTACGTTTGTATGTATGTATGTGTATTTGTGTGTCCGCTAAAAACTTTCAACAGACAGAACAAAAATTCACAAAATCGGTATCATATTGAAGCTCCATCCTTCACCCAAAAAATATCGAAAAATTGGCCAAAAATGTTAATTTTTTCACCTCGAAATCGACAATTTTCTACAGGGGGGGGGTCAACAAAAACCGTCCTCTCATGATGACGACCGGTTCTACACATGCGTTAGATGACATCATGACCTGATTTAGTTTAAATAGTTGAAGAACTGACTAAATTTCATGTACGTCGTGTTAGCTCAGCTGGTTAGAGCGTTGGGTCATTATCTAAACGTTTTGGGTTCGAATTGTGAAGGTTGCCAACATCCCTAAGTGAAAGTGTATCTATGGAACGAACTAGATTTGAACTTGGCACTCCCAGGTTATCAGTCTGTCATTAACCAGCCACCATCATTTCTCTGATGCTGAAGGTTCCCAGATTGGAGTCAGCTCTGGGTTGATATTTGACTGCTGCCCACCACAGCAATGTGTGCCACAAGGTCGGAAAGTGAGGAAACAAGCAAGATCCCCTAAAGGAGGGGCACTCTGGCTTTGACAAAAATTGCGTAACCAATCCTGTCAGTATTCCTCGATCAGGGCGCCTCAGCAATAAACTTGCCCCACCTGAAAGCCGGTCAGCTCTGGGTTGCAACCACCTACGGTCAGACGAAACTCTGATTGGATAAATAAATGTACACACATCTAGGCAGCTCACTGAAGAGTTGGAATGTCTAAAAGTCAAACTCGATATAAATGAAAGGATTTCGGAGAAGAAATTACTTGGTGCTGCCATGATCTGTGTTAAACGAAGAATAGGTTTCTAAGTTTGGCATGAAAAATCCCAAGTTTGAAGAAATGCACAGCTCCAGTGCTAGGGGATATAATATGGGTTATTTCCCTTTTCTGATAAAATTTTACAATCATGAGATGAACAGTAAAAACCTTCAACCTCCTAAAGAGTCTCGCTTCGAATTGATTGCTAATCAATACATTTATATATTGTACTTCAGCATAAATATCTACAAATTCTAAAAGATGTACTAAAGAAGATCTAAGGTTACATCGACCGAAACGTTGTGCAAATAATAACCAACACAGGAATAGTAGTCTGAATTATAAAAATGATACAAAATATGTTGTCAGTTTCGACATTTAAAAATCCCAAGTTCAAAAAGATTCACAGCTACAGTCGTAGGCGATATGGATGATTTCCTCTTTTTGATAAATCTAACAATCACAATATTCCAGAAGACTCTTACTTAGAACTAATTGTTAGCCAGCACCTTTATCCGTTGCTCCACAGCATAAATATATGTTGCAATATTTTTGTCTTATAATGGGGTAGTTATTTAATTGGTGCCCACATCACCAATATTTGGCACAAGGCCGAAAAAGTGGGGATCAAAAGCAAGCTCACCTAAAGGAGGGCACACTTGCAATTACAAAAATTGCCTGAGTAACTTTGTCAACATTCCTCGGTCGGGGCGCCTCAGGCGACAAGCAATAAACTTGCCCCACCTGAAAGCCGGGTGGCAAGGCGTGGACCTCCTAGGTAATACCCAGGCGGTGTACCTCAGTCTGACAGGTTCTGGGCCAGTTTCCAGCCCCTCACCTGTCGGGCTGAGCGTCAAGAACGGATCCTTGACGTGTACTACTACCCTGTCTCCCTGCAAATGAAGCTGCTAGGAGACACACCCCATCATGAGAAGCTTATAATGGGGTAGTTATTTAAATTGCTGCCCACATCAGCAATATTTGGCACAAGGCCGGGAATGTGGGGATCTAAAGCAGGCTCCCCTAAAGGAGGGGCACTCCTGCAATTGCAAAAATTGCCTGAGTAACTCCGTCAGTATTCCCCGATTGGGCGCTTCAGGCAGCAAGCAATAAACTTGCCCCACCACAAAGCCCGGTTGCAAGGCCTGGAAGGGTGGATCTTCTGGGTATTACCCAGGCGGTGTACCTCAGTCTGACATGTGCTGAGATGGCTCCCGGCCCCTCGCCTGTCGGGCAGAGTGACAAGAACGGATCCTTGATATGTACTACTGCCCTGTCTCTCTGCAGCTGAAGCTGCTAGGAGACACACCCCATCATGAGAGGCTTATAATGGGTATATATTTAAATGCTGCCCACATCAGCATTATGGGACACAAGGCCGGAAAGTGGGAACCCCGCAGGCTCCCCTAAAGAAGGGGCACTCTTGCAATTTTAAAAATTGCCTGAGTACCCCCGTCGGCATTCCCCGTCGGCATTCCCCGTCGGCATTCCCCGGTCGGGGCGCCTCAGGCGGCAAGCAATAAACTTGCCCCACCGGAAAGCCTGGTGGCAAGGCCTGGGAGAGTGGACCTCCTAGGTATTACCCAGGCGGCGTACCTCAGTCTAACAGGTGCTGGGCCGGTTCCCAGCCCCTCACCTGTTGGGCTGAGTGTCAAGTGATGAATCCTTGACGTGTACTACCCTGTCTCCCTGCAACCGAAGCCGCTAGGAGACACATCCCATCACAACAGTGTTATAATGGGGTAGTTATTTAAATGCTGCCCACCTCAGCATTATGTGGCACAAGGCCGGAAAGTGAGAACCCCGCAGGCTCCCCTAAAGGAGGGGCACTTCTGCAATTTTAAAAATTGCCTGAGTAACCCCGTCGGCATTCCCTGGTCGGGGCGCCTCAGGCAGCAAGCAATAAACTTGACCGACCGGAAAGCCTGGTGGCAAGGCCTGGGAGTCCAACATGTGCTGGTCCGGTTCCCGGCCCCTCACCTGTTGGGCTGAGTGTCAAGTGACGAATCCTTGACATGTACTACCCTGTCTCCCTGCAGCCGAAGCCGCTAGGAGACACCCCATCAAAATGACCTTAGGAACTGACGAATCGCATTGATTCACGTTCTGCTACCAACCAATCAGAAACCAGAATTGTTCCATAAATATTAAACCTTTTCTGTAGCAACTTCGCATATGTTTTCTTCATGTCAGCACGGGAAGAATCTTTTGTCTACTGAGATCCAGTCACCTTCAGGACTCGTTTAGAACAACTAACCATCGGAAACCGTTCTGAAATCAAACATGGCTTACACTTCTAGAATATACAAGTTCAAAAAGATGGACTGAAGAAAATCAGAGGTTACATCGGCTAAAACATCATGAAAAATAACGACTAAAACGCAAATGGTTTTCCGAATAAAAGAAAATATACAAAATTGCAGTCATTTTTTTTTCTTTTCACAGAATTCAATATTTCTAAGCTCATATGAATTTCTATTTCATTAATAAGCAATTAAAAAAAAAACTATTTCCAATGTAATTTTTTTTTTTAAAAGATTTTTTTCGGATACAGATATTATCGCCGTGTCCATATCTTCATCATTTGTAAATTGAGACGATGTCATTTTACTCCGTCAGAAAGCTAATGGTATCCATTCAGCATCCTAAGCAATTTTCTAAAGAACCCAATTAAATATTGTTTGCAATCTTTGAATAAAACGAAATTTATGGAGTAAAAATTATGTTTGATTAGCAGGGCGCCTGGCGTTGCCCGACCGTAAAATATGTTTAAATATGATATTTTAATTTATACAGATTTGTATTTTTATTTTTATAGAGTCAACTCTCCGTTGATTATTATAGTGTACCAAATATATAATAGCGATTTCAAAAAAAAAAAAAATATATATATATATATATATATATATATATATATATATATATATATAGATATATATATATATAGATATATATATATATAGAGAGAGAGAGAGAGAGACAGAGAGAAAATAAAAAGGAACAATTTATTTTCTCTCTCTCTCTCTCTCTCTCTCTCTCTCTCTCTCTCTCTCTCTATATATATATATATATATATATATATATATATATATATATATATATATATAGAGAGAGAGAGAGAGAGAGAGAGAGAGAGAGAAAATAAAAAGGAACAAACCGTATTATGTGTTCATCAACGTTTCGTCTTTATTTCGAGACTTCCTCTGGATAAATGAGATTAAGAAACAAAAAATACCAGTACAAAATATCTGAAAATGTTTCACGTGCACAGTGTGACGCAGTTCTATTTCAGAGAAACGGAAAAAGACGTTGGAAATTCAAAAAGGAGGGGGAGGGCTGGCGCTGTTAAAGAGAAGAAATTTTAGTGACGTCATATAGTCGTTAATGTAATTTTAAAACTATATATATATATATAGGGTGTCCATAAAGTGCGTGTGCATTAAAAAAAATTATAATTTTATTTGCATTTGTGATAGAAGTAGTCTGTAAAAAAAAATGTTATAGTTTCATGTACCTAGTTTTAAGTATTTTAGTTTTGAATAATTCTTCACCAAAAAATTTGTTGTAATTTAAAGGTAAGTAAGAAATATTTTCTTTTCTTTTTTCTTTTTAGAATATATTTGATCCATGGCTTCAACTGAGGAAAAAGTAATCTGTGTCCTACACTAGTGTTTCATCCTTTCGGGAATCTTCATTGCAGGGTGTCACGATTAATACCAGTCGAACGATCCGAACTCGGCAACACGAGACATCTCTGGCTCGATTAGCAAAGACCGTATCCATTCGGCTACCATTAATCGCGTGAAATAGCGTCCAATTTAAACATTTTAAATTCCAGATGTTCTTTACGTCAGTGAGACAGTGATCTAATCGTTATACGATGATCTATGCACACACACACACACACACACACATATATATATATATATATATATATATATATATATATATATATATGAAAATGTATAAAAAAAATATGGAAAGTATAAAAGCTTATAACTTTTCTTTATTCGTTTTCTATTATAGGCATGCAGGAATACAAAATAGTATTATGAAAAATAATTTTTTTAACTTTTTTTACAAGTACATAATTTTCGACCGATCCTTCAGTCTTCATCACACACCCACCCCCACACCCACACACACACGTATGTATATATATATATATATATATATATATATATATATATATATATATATATATATTATACATGCATGCATATAAAAATGGAAATGAATGTAAAACGATGATAATGATGATTTTTTTTTTACTTCGTGAGGGATTACCATGTATCAAGGCTCAAAGGAGGAGGAGGAGGAGGAGGATGATGATGTGTGTGTGTGTGTGTGTGTGTGTGTGTGTGTGTTATTTAATTAATTAGAATTCTTATTAAGATGAGTGATTTGTATTATTTATTCATTTATATATTGCGGACTATTATTCTCCTTTTTATTAGTTGTTGTTGTACGATGTTTCGGCCAACTATTCCTCTGGCCTTCATCAGGCGGTAATCGCGACGGGATAGGAACATCGAATCTGCTAAATGCATTCTCAGCAATTACTGCCTTCCATAGTTGTTGTTGTCTCACCACGTTTTCAGGCAACTAAGCCTCTGGTCTGCTTTGGGTAGGATTGAAACTGCTATCTTCGGACAATGCTCATCCGGAACCGTAGAGAATTCAACCATCTGACGAAGACCAGATGAATAGTTGGCTGAAACGTCGTGAAATGATGAGGATAATTGTCCACAATAAATAAATAAATAAATTTGTTTCCGTTCGACCAACTCGAGTTATGGGAAAAATGGATCCAACAGTTCAGCCGTTACCGGACAGTATCCAGCCTTGATGAGAATCCAACAGCTTGATATATTGTAGGGGTGATAAAACCAAAGATATTTTCACCACATTTCATCCGAGGAAGCCCAAAACTTTGATATAGTGGTATCAAAGTTTAATGACCACTTCAAAAGCGATACAAATATAATATATGAATGGGCCAGATTCAATCAAAGACATCAAGAAGACAGTGAGTCTATTGATTCTTTCATCACAGATCTCACACAGTCTACAAACTGCAAGATGGAGAAGATGTGACCGTGATTCCAGAACATACCTACATATTAAGGAGGGACTTACTAGACCTCTTCAATAACCACAAAATCCTTCATGGTCCAAGATGTATTCCACTCAAAGTGACTGGAATGATCTCCGCAACTGTCTTGCATAAAAAACTTTCAACAGAAAAGCAGACATTTATTATCCACAATCTTGAGGAGCCATTGTTAGGTAGGCCATCCATCAAGGCACTTAAGTGTGTAACCATCCACGCAAATTTGCATACCATCAGGAGCCAAAAACAACTATTTGATTAAAAAAAAGGAAATGCCAGACCTATTCACAGGCCTAGGCACATGTGGGCAGGAATATAACATACTGTTACACTCGGATGCGTGTCCATACTCAGGACCTATACTACGATGTGTACCACTACCTTTGATGAAGAAAACACTGGCAGAATTCCAGAGAATAGAAACGCTGGGGGTCATAAGCAAGGTTGGAAAACCCACCGAATGGTAGTATTACCAAAAGCAAACGCGAAGGATATGTGTAGATCTCACAACGCTCAATAAGTGTGTAAAACGAGAACTCCACATGTTCTCCACGGTTGACCACCTTTTGGCCTAGTTGGGAGAAGTGAAAATCATAAGCAAATTGGATGCCAACAGTGGAAATTGGCGAATTCCACTCTCATCAGAATCGTGTATGCTGATGACCTTCATAACCCCATTAAGTCGGTACCAATTCAATCGCCTCCCGTTTGGTATTTCATCAGCCAGTGAGATCTACCAGAGGCACATGTCACAAGTACTAAAGAATGAAATCGGAGCATGCAAGATGACGTGGTGGTATAAAGCAAAAACAATAACATGATGCCCGACTAAAAAGAACACTAAAAAAATTTCAGGCTGCTGGCATTACACTCAACTCAGAAAAATGCGAAATATTCAAATCATCAGTGAAATTTTTTGAATATATACTTAGTGCTAATGGTTTGCGACCAAATCCAGAAACGCTCACTGGTGTTTTCAAATTTCTAACACCAATAAACATGACCAAACCCGCTGGTTCCTTGGGATCGTAAATCAATTGGGAAAATTCATCCCAAACCTGGCAGACATGACTAAGCCATTAAGGGACTTACTAAGTAAGAAATATGCGTTCGTTTGGGACAATGCACAACAGGATGCATTCAGCTTCATCACCTGTGCTATGCTTGTACAATCCATCAAATAAGGTTTCCTGGTTTCCAGCGATGTTTCATCTAACGGGCTGCGAACAGTATTATTACAACGACAGGATGACACAAACCTCAGCGCCTACGCTTCACGAGCCATGTCAGAGACTGAAACTCGTTATGCCCAAATAGAAAAGGAGGCCCAAGCAATGACATAGGCTTGTGAACGCTTTCTGGCTATCTTGTTGGATTACACTTAACAGTGGAGACAGATCACAAACCATTGGTGCCACTACTAAGTAGCAAGAACCTCACTGAACTTCCAGCAAGGATACAGAGGTTTTGGATACATTTAATTAGGTATGGATACACAATTCACTATGTCCCTGGAAAGGAACTATATACAGCTGATGCTCTATCCAGTGGCCCCACCAAACAAGACAGGGACCTAGAAGAGTTAGCAACAGTATTCGTCCACACCATGATGGAATCTTTACCTGACACATAAAAACATCCAAAAGAGTTGGTGGAAGCCACTAAAACCGATGAAACCATATTACAATATATAAGAAACGGCTGGGCATCAAAGGACCATGTTCCAACATTGATAAACCCTATTGGCTCTACCATGGCAGCATCACGTGCGAGAATGGACTACTGATATATGGCACATGGATTATAATCTCATCACTGCTGAGACCGTCCATCATTGCCAAAATCCACTCCGACCATCAGGGAATTACGAGGTGCAGACAAAGAGCTCGCCACTCCATACGGTGGACTGGACTGTCTGACCAAATCAAAATGTGCTGAGTTAAGACACCAACCGCCTGAACTCCTCATTACAACTGACCTTCTCATCAAAAGACCATGGCACACTCTAACCGTTGATCTGTTTGAGTTGAAAGGCAGCAGCATATCATAGTCGTCGACTACTTCTATCGATATGCAGAGATCGTCATGCTTACATCAATGACTTCCGGTGTAATAATGAAGAACTTTACATAGTACCTGTCATTTCAAGAACAGACCCAGGAAGCCAATACACTTCAAAAGACTTTGCCAAATTCGCAAATGACTAGGGATTTCAGCATGTTACGAACATCCTCGCTACTCTCAAAGCAATGGAGCTGCAGAGGCCTGTGTAAAAACAATGAAAAGATTGTTAAAAAAGGCAAAAGACCCATATCTTTCTTTGCTTACACAAAAAGCGACACCAATAGACTGTGGGTTTAGCCCCAGTGAGCTATTAATAGGCCGACACCTGAGGAAAAATGGCCCGACTCATCCGGATCTACTAAACCCCAGATGGCCTGATCTTGAGAGCTTCAGACAAAGAAAACAAGTCAAAAGGCTCAACAACAACTCACGCACTGCTTCTCAAATAAAGCTAAAGAGCTACAACGCCTCGAAAATGGTACACCAGTATGGGTCAAAAGTTCCAACCTTCCGAACCAATAAAGCGTTGTGGTTGGAACAAAAAAAAACCCCACCACATTCCTATATTCTATAGAGCAAAGATGAAGGGACAATAATCCAACTCAATCGATGACACATTGTACCCAAACCACCCGAAATAGCGGTGAGAACAGCATGCCCAACCCTCACTTCTCAAAACTAGATCTGGACGTCAGTTGAGATCGCCTATCAAGCTAGACCTATAATATATATATATATATATATATATATATATATATATTCAAGCAAACATTATAAAATGCAACGGAGTTACTTCGCTTTCTGATTCTTTGTTTTTTTTTTTAAGAATCGTAAAACAAAGTATCTCCATTACATTAAATACTCTTTGCTTGGATAAAAGAAATGCTGACTAAATATACCAATTTCATATATATATATATATATATATATATATATATATATATATATATATATATATATATATATATATATATATATATATATATATATTTGAAATTGGTATATTTAGTCAGTGGTATATTTAGTCAGCATTTCTTTTATCCAAGCAAAGAGTATTTAATGTAATGGAGATACTTTGTTTTACGATTCTTAAAAAAAAAAAAAAAAGAATCAGAAAGCGAAGTAACTCCGTTGCATTTTATAATGTTTGCTTGAATATATATATATATATATATATATATATATATATATATATATATATATATATATATATATATATATATATATATTATAGGTCTATTTTCTATAGGCTGTTTTTGAACCCAGTCAATGACGGGTACTTTAGCTAGTATATATATATATATATATATACATATATATATATATATATATATATATATATATATATATATATATATATATATATATACTAGCAAAAGTACCCGTCATTGACTGGGTTCAAAAACAGCCTATAGAAAATGGACTCTGATTTATGAAAGTATGATAGGTTATGAAAAGGAAGGGTTATAAATTTGGGTTGAATTTGGGTGCATCAAAACCAAAGCAAAATATGATGAAAGTAAAAATAAAATAGATAAACCCCATAATTTATTATACCATACCTGTTCACACTGAAACACTTATCACAATATTCTGTGGATCTATATTAAAAAACCTTGTTGAACTTTGTGATATATTTACATTCTATGGAGGTCAGGTGCGAACGAACACCCCATAATTTTATTATACTATATTTCTTCAAACTGAAACATAATTATCAAGTATACTTACGCAGATAGATATAAGAAGTCTTTATTAAAGTTTGTGCCTATTTCCATTCTATGGAGGCCAGGCACGAACGCAGACCCCACAATTTTATTATACCATCCCTATTTAAGTTAAAACATATTTATCAAATATTATTATGTACATCTATATCAAAAACACTTGTAAATGTTTTTGTTTTTTTTAATTTTTAAATTTTTTATTTCCATACTTTGTGGACCAGGCGCGAACGCAGACCCCACAATTTTAATGAACCACCGTTCTGCCAGATCAAACATACCCATTCCTGTGTCTCGATACATCTTCTATCATTATATTTAATCAGTTTTTTAAAATGGTCAACCATATAGGAGCTTATTTGTGACCACACACACACACGCACACACACACACACACACACACACACACACACACACACACACAAAGAGCTTTATATTAAAGATATATACACACACATACACACACATACACACACAGAGCTTTATATTATAGATATACACACACACACACACAGAGCTTTATCTTATAGATATATACACCACACACATACACACACAGAGCTTTATATTATAGATATATACACATACACATAGACACACACACAGAGCTTTATATTATAGATATATATACACACACACAGAGCTTTATATTATAGATATATACACACACACATACACACACACACACAGAGCTTTATATTATAGATATATACACACACACAGAGAGCTTTATATTATAGATATATATACACACACATACACACACACAGAGCTTTATATTATAGATATAAACACACACACACACAGCTTTATATTATAGATATATGCACACACACATACACACACACACACACAGAGCTTTATATTATAGATATACACACACACACACACAGAGCTTTATATTATAGATATATACACACACATACACACACACACACAGCTTTATATTATAGATATATATACACACACACACACACACACAGCTTTATATTATAGATATATACACACACACATACACACACGCACACACATATATATATACATATATATATATATATATATATATATATATATATATATATATATATATATATGTATATGTATATATATATATATCAGATCGGTGCAAAAATATAATAAGAAAAGTAGAGATAGATATCATATAGCTTGAACACTGAAGAACATCGAACATTATTTATTATTATTAAATAAAAGGAGGAGATGTTATGTTAGGAGTTACCTGCATCCGTGAAAGTTGCGTCCCTTTGTTTAACGTTGTAAATGTAAATTCTCACACCAAGTACTACGAAATTAAGTGGAAAGACCAATGATAAGCTGAGGACGTAACAAAATGAAAATAAAACGACTCCCGGGCAACGCCGGGTTAGAGACAGCTAGTATTGGATAAAATTATATGTACATACATTGTTTCCGATATATAATCATAAAACATTAGGTAAACAGAGATCTTTCGATCACATTGTATTATTGACTTAAGTGGCTACGACTAACTACTACTTAATCGTGAAATTGCTGATAGATGTAATCATAGTTTTTTTTTGTTGTTGTTGTTGAATTTTAAAACAGGTACAAACGCATGTGTAAATTTTTATTCATACATTTTTTTTTTAATTTGAAATTGCGACTCAAATGCGTATGCTAACAGCTGGTGCCGACTTAACAAAATTCGCTGCTTAACAAATTGTATACATTTTGAGAAAAAAGAGAGAGAGAGAGGGGGGGATATTAAAATTGTTTGCTGAAAGTTACAGAATAATAATAGATTTTAATAATTTACGACTTTCCGATTTTCCGCAATCTGTCCAACAAATTATTTATTCAGAATGGTACAGAAACGTCCCACCCCTTAATTTACCAAATGAGATCGTTTAACCACCAAAGATGAAATACAAAAAAAAGCAATAAAAGTAATTTTTGAATAGTAGTAGTAGTAGTAGTAGTAGTAGTAGTAGAAGTAGTAGTAGTAGTAGTAAAAAATATAATAATATGCCAAGCGGATACAAGTTCACGAATGCAGATGAAAGAATGAACCACCTAATGTACGTGGATGCCATGAAACTCTTTGCAAAAACCAAGAAGGCACTAGAGACGCCTAATAAACACAACCAGAATATTTAGCTAAGATATCCAAATAGAATTCAGTATGGAAAAATGTGCACTGCTGATCATGAGAAGGGGAAAATTGAAAGCAACGGAAGTCATGATACTACCCAACCAAATAGAGATAAGGGCTGTTCTGGAAGCAAACACCATCAAAGTAACAGAAATGAAAGAGAAAATTGGAAAAGAATACCTAAGAAGAACAAAAAATCTCCTAGAAACTAAATTATGCAGTAGAAACTTAATAAAAAGTATAAACACATGGACAGTATCACTAGTAAGATATTCTATACCGTTGATAGGTTGGACCAAAGAAGAATCGACGCATCGCTGTGTAATCATCTAGTTGTTCTGTCTATTTGTTCATATGCCGTTGTGGGTGTGTGTGGTACATGTATTTTAAGACATACCTTCGCGCGTCGTCGATGTTGGTCCATCTGGAAACATCTCGTCTTGGAGGGAGACTGGTACTTGTTTTGGATGAAGATTCAGTCACTCCAACACATTGAATTGGTTTTATAGTTTATTTCACTTTCCAGATGTCTCGCAGAAGAATGGAAAGTGAATCTCTAGCTTGCGTGGTTTCTCTTGGTCTCATTTCTACACATATCAGCGTCCCCCCACCCCACCCACCCAGTGAAAAGGGAGGAGACCCTGTGAAGCCGTCCATCGCATTCTAAGCCCAAACCAAATCTCAACGATTCAGCTAACCTGATCACGTGACTCACAGGCAATCCGATCAGCTGATCCTGACTTCCGGTCAACGTGTCTCAATATAATTTACACACCTCCCCCTCTCTCTCTCTCGATCCATTCTCTAACATAAAAAGAAAACAAGATACAGATAAATAATAATAATAATAATAATAATAATAATAATAGAACTGAGGCATATCGACCAGAAGACCAGGAAACTCATGACCATACACAATGCATTACACCCAAAGTAAGATACTGACCGACTCTATGTGAAAGGAAATGTTACATGATAAGGGCTGTCCCCTGTTCATGTAAGTATAAAAATAGAGAGATTAGTTAAAATGAAAATAAGAGAAAGCAGAAATCGAACCCTGGACATAAGTTTTAAAGAACAATAGGTTTAAATGGAATGTCCAGTAAATTGTTAATTCGGATGAAATAAATAATAAATAAACTATTCAATTGTTAAAAGAATGTGGATAATAAAATATGGGTTAAATAAATTAGATATGTAGGTTGAATTCCTTTGTGGAAACAACACAAGAAAAAATAGGTTATTGGGAAATCAATGTCGGAAACGTGCAAAGTCGCGCATGTTGAAACACGTGAATTTTGCTCACGTGGGCGGGATGCATGGATTTCTCAATATAGGAAGTGAGAATTAGTTGGTCGGGGAGACAGTCAGGGGAGACAGTCAGGGGAAACGGTCAGTGAGAAAACTCAGAGACAGGCAGACGTCTGAAGCGAGACGTCACTTCAGAAACTAAAATGTGAAACTTTAAATTCTTGATGAGGAAACCACGACCGGTCGTAAGGAAATAAATTCATCATGTGTTTTGTGATAAAGCTCATCTTTGTGTTTGTGATTTCTACAAAAAGGTAAATTGTATTGTTATTATATGTCTGTGTTATAAAATGTCATTACATACACGTCTCGACATCTCATATCCACAATGTGAATCTACATCATATCTACACTAAGACTGTCTGAACACTATCTCATCATTCTAAGAGCTTTCTTCATATCTACACGTCTAAGTAATGAACATTTAAAATATAGGAATAGTTATAAACGAACAATCTCTCTTACAACAACATCTCTCTCTCTAAGATACAACATCATATGTGATAAGACAAGAACTCTCACTAAGACTCATATCTTTACTAATAAGAACTCACGTAACATACGCGCACAAGTGGTATCGTCTTATACTAATAATAATAACTATATAACAACTCTCAATTTGGTGTTCGTGAACCAGTTTGCATCAGCGATGCAGAAACCGAACCTGGGGTCGATACCACGAAAAAAAGAAAAAAAGAAACACAACGTTTTAAAGGGGTCCAACATAATTTTAAAAAATAAATAAATAATACCACGGAAAAAGAAAAAAAATTACATGATCACAGAAATGCGAAGAAAAAAAAATTGAACACACACGCACACAGAGAACAAAAGATACAAGAAATATTTAAAAGAAAAAGAAAAAAAGGCCGATATGCCGTAAAAAGAAATTCGTAGTAATGGAAAAAATAGTAAACAAGTCACCATGCGTAATTCATTGATAAATGAATTGGTCTGTTAAAAAAAAAAACACACACACACATACACGCAAAGGCAGAGATTTGGGGTCACCCATTATTGTTTTGAAATTTGTAGAAGTGTCATTAGAAAATGTGTGTCAATATGAAATCGTTTGGACGAATTGTTGAATTTAATCTGTCAATCAAAACAGGAATTTTTCAAAGGTCGCATGTACTCTCTGAAACAGCGTGTAAATTGTTTGGAAATGCATTTTGTTCATAGTTGAACTTTTCGGCTTTTGTGTGTTCATTTATTTTTTTTTTTTTTTTAAAAGGGACAATTGTTTTGGACAGACTGTTGAATAGTTGTTTGTTACAGATGATTTTTTTTGTTGTTGAAAAAAAGTTATAACTGTTGCAAAATGTTTAAATGTATTAAGGTATTTTTTTTTGAAAATGCTTTTATGATGTTGAACAAATATTGTAAATTGTCTTATGTATGTAATGTTATTGATTTTCACAGCAAGAATTCAAAGTCAGCAGTAAATATAAATTAGATTAAAATGATCCAGTAGAAAATAAGTTAAGACGTATGGTTGGCTTACAGATTCAGTTAGAATTTTAGAAGGGGGACAAGAATTAAAATTACGTAAACGGGTATTTGGAGAGTTTTTAGATGTGATAAGCCGTAAGAAAGATGTTTTTTTTTAGCATTTGGTTTTGTTGTTTTTTTTTAGAGATCCTACGAATTTTTCTCCAAGAAAAGTGACTTGGTAGGGATTGATAAGCACAAGAAGTGCCCCTATACGAAAAATTTGGGGACCTGGTTAATTAAGTGCTTAAAATAAGCTGGTTGCACGTAACGACTCCAAGCAAAGTAGTAAGTAAGTCTTGGCTTAATTAATAAACAGGCGTTGGAAAGAATACGAAAATTCTTAAGGGGACCAGTAAACCGATGAGAGGTAGTCCCGAGGCAATCACATATAGCTTAATGAAGTAAGAGACAGGCAAAAATATGCCGTAGATTACGTAAGAAAGATATAACCTTGTATTTTTTTTTTTAGAAAAGCATGAATGTGGAATATATCTGCTGGATCTTGGAAGCCCTGGTGAGAGAAAAGAAAAATCACAAAAAAATCGGGCAATTAGATAGAATTTAGGCGCAATTAAGGCGTTGGGCACGAAAGGTGTTAGTTAGTTAGGGGTGATATTTCTAAATCCTCGTCGAAGTTTCAAAAATCCAAGCAAGGAAATCCGAGTGAATCCGTATGAGAGAAAAAAAAGGTATATCTTAAACTTCTGAAGCCAACCACAAAGATTTAAGTATATGAGCTTTGGTATGTCCCGTATAAGATAGTTATAGAATAAAAAACAAAGCCATACTTGATAAGACTAACCATACGGAAAGAGAGATCAGAACACTTTTGAGACGAAGGAAGTCGTCCATTTCGAGAAAGGTGAAAACCTCTAGTCTGCGGCATATGGGTGGCTGGAAAATAGCTGATGTGAATCATAGGTAAATACCCTACACCCAAAAAGTAATTGCCACAAAGAACAGAAAGGTTCTGATCTTATAAAAAAATAAATAATTGTAAAGTCGGCCGTGAAGGGCTGACTGAAAGAGATTTTTTTTTGTGTGTTTTTTTAGCCTGATCTTTCTAGCCGTGTGGTTGTGTAGATGTAAAAATAAAAAATTGTACTAAATTTAAAAATGCATACATTTTTTTTTTTTTGTGAAATATGGAAGGGAGGGATGTTACATGATAAGGGCTGTCCCCTGTTCATGTAAGTATAAAAATAGAGAGATTAGTTAAAATGAAAATAAGAGAAAGCAGAAATCGAACCCTGGACATAAGTTTTAAAGAACAATAGGTTTAAATGGAATGTCCAGTAAATTGTTAATTCGGATGAAATAAATAATAAATAAATTATTCAATTGTTAAAAGAATGTGGATAATAAAATATGGGTTAAATAAATTAGATATGTAGGTTGAATTCCTTTGTGGAAACAACACAAGAAAAAATAGGTTATTGGAAAATCAATGTCGGAAACGTGCAAAGTCGCGCATGTTGAAACACGTGAATCTTGCTCACGTGGGCGGGATGCATGGATTTCTCAATATAGGAAGTGAGAATTAGTTGGTCGGGGAGACAGTCAGGGGAAACGGTCAGTGAGAAAACTCAGAGACAGGCAGACGTCTGAAGCGAGACGTCACTTCAGAAACTAAAATGTGAAACTTTAAATTCTTGATGAGGAAACCACGACCGGTCGTAAGGAAATAAATTCATCATGTGTTTTGTGATAAAGCTCATCTTTGTGTTTGTGATTTCTACAAAAAGGTAAATTGTATTGTTATTATATGTCTGTGTTATAAAATGTCATTACATACACGTCTCGACATCTCATATCCACAATGTGAATCTACATCATATCTACACTAAGACTGTCTGAACACTATCTCATCATTCTAAGAGCTTTCTTCATATCTACACGTCTAAGTAATGAACATTTAAAATATAGGAATAGTTATAAACGAACAATCTCTCTTACAACAACATCTCTCTCTCTAAGATACAACATCATATGTGATAAGACAAGAACTCTCACTAAGACTCATATCTTTACTAATAAGAACTCACATAACATACGCGCACAAGTGGTATCGTCTAATACTAATAATAATAACTATATAACAGAAAGACTGGTTTGCATAGAATATTATGCAAACGACTTCATCTTGAACACCCAGACAAATGGTACAAGTACAAACCAGTAGCAGTATTTGAAAGCAGAAATCATAAAATCCTATAGAACTTGGACGTACAAACAGATAAACTCATCCAAGCAAGGAGACCAGATGTTAAAATAGTTAAGAAGAAGGAAGAGTCCTGCCAGATCGTAGATTTTGTTGTTTTAGCAGACAACAGGGCGAATATCAAGGAGATGAAGAAGAAAGCAAATTCATTTGCAAAGGTTATCGAAAACGGTGGAGAGTACTGGAAATCTGTTGTCACTCAGATTCCAGGGAATACCACCAGCTGTTTTCAGTGAGCAATCTCTGATGATGACCTGTGTGAGGACTCTTAGAGAGTACAAATAATAATAACAATAATAATAATAACAATAATAATAATAATAATAATAACATTTACAGTATATATATATATATATATATATATATATATATATATATATATATATATATATATATATATATATATGAGGGTAGAAGCGTGCTTATTAGTCCATGTCCAAGCGTGAAGTGAGTTATATGTCTTATATTCATACGCCAAAGGGTTACAGATATTGCACGTATGAAAATAGTTCCATGTTATCACTACATCTCCCTTACCAGATAAAAGAGAAAACAATTGTTCAGATATTTGTTAATACATTTGTTGCTTAAATCATTTTGGCCTATTTCATGGCCACATCTTGTGTTGTGTGCGGATTCTTTTGGAATTAATTACGTGTGAGATGTTGTTTGTGTCATTGAATCCAGTTTGTGATGAGATGATGTGAAACTGTTTAGAGATGAATTTTCTATCTGCTCTTATTTGGATTCTGTTTCGTCTTTTTGAAGATCCGCCTGGTAGTTGGAGAATGTATAATCTTGGTTCTGAACATTTACTCAGAACTGCGCCTGGTTTTCCCAGTTTCGTTATCAAGTATACACACATATTGTCCAGGGACAAGTACTGGTAAATCATGAGATGTTTTCTCATGATTCATTTTTTGCATGTTCTGTCTATGTTCTAGTTGTTCATGGATATGGTCGTGAAATCTGTGGTTTGGAACTTTTGCAATTATGTTTGATTTCATAATGCAGTTATTTAAAATTTCAGCTGGGGTTGGAAGTTTGTGGTTGATTGGTGTTGTTCGTAAGCATAGCATTAAATTAATTTTCCTTAAAAGGCTATGGAACCTCATCCAGAAAGAAAAGGCGTAGTAGCGGACACGATAGGGCGACTGTTTACCTCACAGAGATTACTTTCGCCCAGAAGCTGTGCCCCCCGCCTCTGCTGCCAGTCGTCGCGGGTTCGCTCCACTAGACATGAGCATTGGAGGTTCAGAGGGTGTCTACTTGATGCGCAACAGATACTGCATCTAAACTGCGCAAGCAAGTTTGGAGCCAAGGTGGAAAGTCCTGTGATGATGGAGTGAGACTACGTCAACACCGAGGGATAAAGCACTGAGGCCTTATCTAGTCATCGTCAAGATTGACGGACTGCATGATGATGATGATGATGATGATGATGATGATGATGATGATAAATTAGTATCTTTTCCTGCTTGCTTTGCCTTAGTTAATGTTCCTTTGACTGTTTGAATTTGTCGTCCAATAAAAACATCTGATTTTGGAAACTTAGGAGATTATGTTATATAATCAAATTGCCATTGTTGAGCACATTTTTTGCAGTTCATTGTCACTAACAAATCTGGTGGGAATACCATGTTCAGAAAAAATCTGTTTCATGGCTGAGATGACCATATTGCTTGTAGTCATGCCAGTCATTTTCCATATAATTGGAAATTTCTTGTATAATCAGCAATTATTAGATATTCTTGATCGTTACAGTGAAACAAATCAGTGCCAAGAACTTCCCATGCTCTGTTGGGGATGTTATGTGGCTGCAAAGTTTCCTTTGGTTGTGTTGAAAGACTTATTGAACATTCCTTGATCATGTTCTCGATATCAGCATTAATCTGCTTCAAGTAGACGCTATCTCTGGCTTGAAGACATGTTTTTCAATACCTTGATTGTAGTGTAGCTGATCCAGAATAATTTTCTGTTGGGTGTCAGGGATGATGACCCTTGACCCCCTTCATGATGATGACCCTTGACCCCCTTCATGATGATGTCATCATTTATGGACAGTTCATCTCTGTATGGTCAGTTATGGTCAATATGACCGTATTGCTGATGGTATCTTCTTAATTGAGTCTGGCCATCCTGTTGTTATAATTTCTTGTAGTTGATCAAATATTGGATCGCCCTTTGTTTCTTTTCTTATCACATTCAGGCGTTCACTCTTAAATCTCACCAAATCTACTCGAAAATCCAGGTCAATCATAACAGTGGTTTCAGTACTGGTAAGACGGCTTAGGGTATTAGCTAGTCACTTCCTCTCCTGGTATATACTCTATTTGCATCTGGTATCCCTGTAATTTGATCATCATTCGTTGTAGTCTAGGAGGTGCACTAGTCAGTGGCTTTTGTATTATCATGATGAGTGACTTATGCTCGGTGAGTACTTTAAATTAAGGCCCATAAAGGTATATGTGAAATCTTTCGACACCAAATACAATCGCAAGAAGTTCTCTTTCTATGCATGCATAGCACTGCTCAATGTCTGTCAGAGATTTTGATGCATATGCAATGATTTTTTTTGTTTGGGATTAATTCCGCTCCAAATCCCTTCACACTTGCATATGTTTGTAGTACTGGTATTTCAGTAGTGTTGAAATAGGTTAATGTTGAAATAGTTAATGTTGAAATAGGTTAATGTTGAAATAGGTTAATGTTGAAATAGTTAATGTTGAAATAGTTAATGTTGAAATAGTTAATGTTGAAATAGTTAATGTTGAAATAGGTTAATGTTGAAATAGGTTAATGTTGAAATAGGTTAATGTTGAAATAGTTAATGTTGAAATAGGTTAATGTTGAAATAGTTAATGTTGAAATAGTTAATGTTGAAATAGTTAATGTTGAAATAGGTTAATGTTGAAATAGTTAATGTTGAAATAGGTTAATGTTGAAATAGGTTAATGTTGAAATAGGTTAATGTTGAAATAGTTAATGTTGAAATAGTTAATGTTGAAATAGGTTAATGTTGAAATAGGTTAATGTTGAAATAGGTTAATGTTGAAATAGTTAATGTTGAAATAGGTTAATGTTGAAATAGTTAATGTTGAAATAGGTTAATGTTGAAATAGGTTAATGTTGAAATAGTTAATGTTGAAATAGTTAATGTTGAAATAGGTTAATGTTGAAATAGGTTAATGTTGAAATAGGTTAATGTTGAAATAGTTAATGTTGAAATAGGTTAATGTTGAAATAGTTAATGTTGAAATAGGTTAATGTTGAAATAGGTTAATGTTTAAATAGGTTAATGTTGAAATAGTTAATGTTGAAATAGTTAATGATGAAATAGTTAATGTTGAAATAGTTAATGTTGAAATAGTTAATGTTGAAATAGTTAATGATGAAATAGTTAATGTTGAAATAGTTAATGTTGAAATAGTTAATGATGAAATAGTTAATGTTGAAATAGGTTAATGTTGAAATAGGTTAATGTTGAAATAGTTAATGTTGAAATAGTTAATGTTGAAATAGGTTAATGTTGAAATAGTTAATGTTGAAATAGTTAATGTTGAAATAGTTAATGATGAAATAGTTAATGTTGAAATAGGTTAATGTTGAAATAGGTTAATGTTGAAATAGTTAATGTTGAAATAGTTAATGTTGAAATAGGTTAATGTTTAAATAGGTTAATGTTGAAATAGTTAATGTTGAAATAGTTAATGTTGAAATAGGTTAATGTTGAAATAGGTTAATGTTGAAATAGGTTAATGTTTAAATAGGTTAATGTTGAAATAGTTAATGTTGAAATAGGTTAATGTTGAAATAGGTTAATGTTGAAATAGTTAATGTTGAAATAGGTTAATGTTGAAATAGTTAATGTTTAAATAGGTTAATGTTGAAATAGTTAATGTTGAAATAGTTAATGTTGAAATAGGTTAATGTTGAAATAGGTTAATGTTGAAATAGGTTAATGTTGAAATAGGTTAATGTTGAAATAGTTAATGTTGAAATAGTTAATGTTGAAATAGGTTAATGTTGAAATAGGTTAATGTTGAAATAGGTTAATGTTGAAATAGTTAATGTTGAAATAGTTAATGTTGAAATAGGTTAATGTTGAAATAGGTTAATGTTGAAATAGTTAATGTTGAAATAGGTTAATGTTGAAATAGGTTAATGTTGAAATAGTTAATGTTGAAATAGGTTAATGTTGAAATAGGTTAATGTTGAAATAGGTTAATGTTGAAATAGTTAATGTTGAAATAGGTTAATGTTGAAATAGTTAATGTTGAAATAGGTTAATGTTGAAATAGGTTAATGTTTAAATAGGTTAATGTTGAAATAGTTAATGTTGAAATAGTTAATGATGAAATAGTTAATGTTGAAATAGTTAATGTTGAAATAGTTAATGTTGAAATAGTTAATGATGAAATAGTTAATGTTGAAATAGTTAATGTTGAAATAGTTAATGATGAAATAGTTAATGTTGAAATAGGTTAATGTTGAAATAGGTTAATGTTGAAATAGTTAATGTTGAAATAGTTAATGTTGAAATAGGTTAATGTTGAAATAGTTAATGTTGAAATAGTTAATGTTGAAATAGTTAATGATGAAATAGTTAATGTTGAAATAGGTTAATGTTGAAATAGGTTAATGTTGAAATAGTTAATGTTGAAATAGTTAATGTTGAAATAGGTTAATGTTTAAATAGGTTAATGTTGAAATAGTTAATGTTGAAATAGGTTAATGTTGAAATAGGTTAATGTTGAAATAGGTTAATGTTGAAATAGGTTAATGTTTAAATAGGTTAATGTTGAAATAGTTAATGTTGAAATAGGTTAATGTTGAAATAGGTTAATGTTGAAATAGTTAATGTTGAAATAGGTTAATGTTGAAATAGTTAATGTTGAAATAGGTTAATGTTGAAATAGTTAATGTTGAAATAGTTAATGTTGAAATAGGTTAATGTTTAAATAGGTTAATGTTGAAATAGTTAATGTTGAAATAGGTTAATGTTGAAATAGGTTAATGTTGAAATAGGTTAATGTTGAAATAGGTTAATGTTTAAATAGTTAATGTTGAAATAGGTTAATGTTGAAATAGTTAATGTTGAAATAGTTAATGTTGAAATAGGTTAATGTTGAAATAGGTTAATGTTGAAATAGTTAATGTTGAAATAGTTAATGTTGAAATAGGTTAATGTTGAAATAGTTAATGTTGAAATAGGTTAATGTTGTAAATAGTTAATGTTGAAATAGGTTAATGTTGAAATAGGCTAATGTTGAAATAGTTAATGTTGAAATAGTTAATGTTGAAATAGTTAATGTTGAAATAGTTAATGTTGAAATAGGTTAATGTTGAAATAGTTAATGTTGAAATAGGTTAATGTTGAAATAGTTAATGTTGAAATAGGTTAATGTTGAAATAGGTTAATGTTGAAATAGTTAATGTTGAAATAGGTTAATGTTGAAATAGGTTAATGTTGAAATAGGTTAATGTTGAAATAGGTTAATGTTGAAATAGTTAATGTTGAAATAGGTTAATGTTGAAATAGGTTAATGTTTAAATAGGTTAATGTTGAAATAGTTAATGTTGAAATAGGTTAATGTTGAAATAGTTAATGTTGAAATAGGTTAATGTTGAAATAGTTAATGTTGAAATAGGTTAATGTTGAAATAGGTTAATGTTGAAATAGTTAATGTTGAAATAGTTAATGTTGAAATAGGTTAATGTTGAAATAGTTAATGTTGAAATAGTTAATGTTGAAATAGGTTAATGTTGAAATAGGTTAATGTTGAAATAGGTTAATGTTTAAATAGGTTAATGTTGAAATAGTTAATGTTGAAATAGGTTAATGTTGAAATAGTTAATGTTGAAATAGGTTAATGTTGAAATAGTTAATGTTGAAATAGGTTAATGTTGAAATAGGTTAATGTTGAAATAGTTAATGTTGAAATAGGTTAATGTTGAAATAGGTTAATGTTGAAATAGTTAATGTTGAAATAGGTTAATGTTGAAATAGTTAATGTTGAAATAGGTTAATGTTGAAATAGGTTAATGTTGAAATAGTTAATGTTGAAATAGGTTAATGTTGAAATAGTTAATGTTGAAATAGTTAATGTTGAAATAGGTTAATGTTGAAATAGGTTAATGTTGAAATAGTTAAGAAATAATTAATGTAGAGTCGTCACTGATTACTGTTTTGAGGTTTTCAAAACATTTCTTGTGATGTTCTTCCCAAAGAAAGGATGCATCTTTCTTTAATAATCCTCTTATTGTATGTGTCTCGTCAGCCAGGCTAGGAATGAATGGTGACAAATTTAGCCTAAGAACTCTTGTAGCTCTTTCTTACAAGTTGGGTAAGGCATGTTTTGTAAGTCTTTGAGCTTTTCTGGGTCTGGGCTGACATCATTTTCACTGTGTATCATCCCAAAAGAGATATTTTTTTACTTAATTTGACATTTAGTTGAGTTAAATACAAGACCATTTTTAGCAGTTACCTACATAAGCCTGCGTAGAATTTTGTCGTGTCCACCATCTGTTTTGCTATAGACAACAACATCATCAGCTATTCCTATGGTGCCATCAACTTGTCCAAATATCTGCTGCATCTTCATTTGGAAAATATCTTGTGATACATTTAACCCAAATGGTAATTTCTGAAAACAGTATCTACCATAAAGTTGTTGTTGGTTGTTATCAACCTTTTTCAGATTATTTAATGCCGAATCCAGTGATTTTGAAGAAATATTTTTTAATAGAATATATTTGTATTTTGTTTTTGTTTTGTTTTTTTCAAGTCGGTTTCTATTTAACCCATAGTTCGGACCCTAAAAGGTACTACCACTCCGGGTCAGAGTGGACCTGGGAGCAATGGCAATTAAAGGGTGGCTCCACACTCCCCAAAGCCCACAAACTGGGGCCTCACCACCGGATATAGTTTAAGGTCATATCCAGGACCTCTCCCATAAGGAGATTAGAATGTTGTTAGTAGCTGTCCAGATGTATAGACCAATAACCAACTTTAGCATCAAGCTTAGAAAACACCCCGGCACCAGCAAAATGGTGCATTAACTCTTCTAAGGTAGAAGTTGCATGGTGTGATCTTTTAAATGCTGTATTCAGGTGTTTGGTCTAAATAGATTCTCAAGCTCCCATCTTTTTTATGTGAATATGCTAAACTTGAAACCCATTCCGTTGGTTCTGTCACTTTCGTAATGATATTGTTTTTGACCATGCTGTCAGTTCTTGTTTAATCTTGTCTTTTAATGCAATATGTGGTTATGTGCTTTTGTTGACTAATAGTTTCACAGGCCCTGGCATGGATCCAATTTTATCAAAACTGCCTGGATATATCTGTATGAAGTCTTTGATTTCATTAACATGTGTTGCTGCATAAGTCTGATTTTCATCTTTTTGGACTGTACAATGAAGGGTAATTAGTTTAACCTGTTCTAGTGGTGGTAGTCCGGAAACTGCTGGCCTTGTACCTCTACAACGTAGAAAGTGCTGTTATGCCAGTCGGAATGGTTATATTTACATGGTATTTTAATGCTACTGTAACATTTTATTGGTGTTCCATTATATGCTACCAGATTCTTACTTGTTTGGTTTGGTAGCTTTCGAAAATCATCAATGTCTAGTTGCTGTGGGAACATTCTACGAAATGTAGAGATTGGAAGTGTGTTTCCCTGAGCTCTTATATCAATATTTGTTCATTTGTTCGCAACCAATGAACTCCATTTCTGTTTGGCTGCTTTATGTTCACACATACATAAGCTTCGTCTCTCTGCGTAATGGAGAATGTTTGAATTGTTTTCAAATTGTTTGTCTATTTCTTGAGTGTTGTTGCTATATACTGCATTGGTTTCGATGGATTGGCGTTTCTTGGACTGGTTCCTTTGATATTATTTTTTTTTTTTTACATGGAGGTCACCACTTATTAAGGCCCGGAAGCCACTCGGGGATAAGGATTATTGCGTGTACAGTAATCAATGGGATAGTATCGTAGTAATCGTTAGTATTGGAGATTTGATAACGTGTCTTACTTAAGGGGGCGATTCATTAGGAATTTGTTTATGTTGGACTTGAAGACATCCAAGTTGTAGTCAGGTAGGAAACAGGCAAACGGAAGAGAGTTCTACAGTCGTGCACTTCTGAGAAAGAAGCCTTGCTCATGGAATCTACGCTTTGATTTAGGCACAGATAAAGAGTGGGGAAAATTAATGACAGTGGTTTCAGCTAGATGGATGTTTATCGTGAAAGATTAGCAAGGGGGGACTAGAGATTGGAGCTCAGACGAGCACTTGCTGTGGAAATAACGATTAAACAAAGACAGGCTCACAACGTCTATTCTGTAAGAGAGAGGTTGCAGGGAAGAGAAAAGGGCATCCCCCACTAAGCCATGAAGTCAATTTTATACTCTGTTAAGGCAGGCTAGGCTGTTTTTAGCAGCTCCTGCTCAGATGTGGCAGCAGTACTCCATCCTTGGACGTACTTGGCTTTTATATAGATAGAATTTTCGTTGATTTTTTGACGTTGATTTTTTATGGTCTCTGTTTCGTGACCTTAGTCTTTGTCTTGATTTGTTTGATAAACAAACTGTCGCCCAGTGGTTAGCTTTACCGCGTGTGTTGCATTTTGATTCGAATGCTGGTCAGACTGCGCAGCGACATTCATGACTTCTACCACAATCGGGACAGTTATTAAATTTCTTGAAACATGTTGTTGGCGTTCTCGTGGGTGATTAGTGGTACCTTTATTCTCATTTTCGTTCAGCATGAGCCTAAGTCGTTTTAAATGTCTGTAAGAAGCTTCGTATGTTTTGCCGATACAAACAGTTTCTTCCAGTGTTAAAGTGCTGTCTCTTCTTGACAATTCTTTTTGAAAACGTGGAATTAAAGTGCTAGAAATAATGAGTTCAATTATCCTCCGTTGTTGTTCAGTATCAGATAACGAACATCTGTGTGACTTGTCTACATCTGTTTACAAAATCATCTAACGACTCTTCATGTCTCTGTTTATAAGACATTAGTGTTAACCGATTCACTTTGAATTTTTCTTTTTGTTCTTGTTGCTTTATGAACCTATTAAAAATAATTTCAGGGGAACGTTTTTCTTCTTCCGTTAAAAACCATGTGTTAAAACCTTCATTACCGTTCTGCAACAGTAAATGCTGTTCTGTTTTTATTTTATAATAATAAAATACAGTTGCAAACGTTGTTTAAAAAACTTAAAAGTTTCTGCGAGATTTGGAGTGTCCCAGTCCATTACAAGTATAATATCGTTTGTAGATATCATTGAACAAAAGATTCAAAATGGCGGTCAATGCGAAAAAAATTAAATTCAGACGTCTTGATTTTTTTTTTTGGGGGAGGGACAATGGAATAAAGACTTTGGCATGTTTTGGGTATTTTGTGAAGGACATTTTTTTTTGTTTCGGCTTCGAGTTGAAATGTTTATTGCCTGTTATTGCAAGTAGAATGTTTTTTCTGTGTTCGTTTATTTAGAATCGGCTTCCAATCGAAGTGATTTATTTTTAACGGTCACTGATGTTCGTTTATCCTAAATGAATGTTTTGTTTTTATCCCTGCTGCCACCATGTAAAATAAAAGTTCCTTGGTTGGTGTACTGAGGTGTGGTATCATGTAACAAAGACATATCATTATAGAACTAACGGTTTATATATATATATATATATATATATATATATATATATATATATATATATATATATGTGTGTGTGTGTGTGTGTGTGTGTGTGTGTGTGTGTGTGTGTGTGTGTGTGTGATGGGAGTATTCCAATATTTTTTCCGATTCCGATACAATTACTGATTCTGTACTAAACTTAGGATTCTTTATAAATCTCGAAATATTCAACTATAAAAATATTATTTTGTCCCGATTACTGTAAAAACACATCTTAAATGTACATGTATTTTTTCAAACGTAATGGGGTGGTATAGGGATTTTAGTCTTACTGGAAGTTTAAATCAATAAATATTTATTGTTTTATTTTTACTACAAGAAGTGGAAGTTGTTTCTTAAACCAAAATCAAATAAAAAAAATAATAATTTAAGGAATCGATTTTGGCATCAGAAAATAGGCTCAAATTTTTCCAATACCGATTCCGATACCCAAAAAGCTCCGATTTTTCCGATTCCGATTAATTGTCCCAACACTAATATATATATATATATATATATATATATATATATATATATATATATATATATATATATGAGTAATATATATATATATATATATATATATATGTGAGTAATATATATATATGAGTAATATATATATATGAGTAATATATATATATGAGTAATATATATATGTGAGTTATATATATATATGAGTAATATATATATATGAGTAATATATATATATGAGTTATATATATATATATGAGTTATATATATATATGAGTTATATATATATATATATATGAGTAATATATATATATGAGTTATATATATATATATATATGAGTAATATATATATATGAGTAATATATATACATATATATATATACGAGTAATATATATATATATATATATATATATATGAGTAATATATATATATGTATATATATATATATATATATATATATATATATATATATATATATATGAGTAATATATAAATATATATATATATGTATACATATATACATATATATACATATATACATTTGGGGGTATCAAAACCAAAGCAAAATATGATGAAAGTAAAAATAAAATAGATAAACCTCATAATTTATTATACCATACCTGTTCACACTGAAACACTTATCACAATATTCTATGGATCTATATTAAAAAACCTTGTAAAACTTTGTGACATATTTCCATTCTATGGAGGTCAGGTGCAAACGAACACCCCATAATTTTATTATACCATATTTCTTCAAACTGAAACATAATTATCAAAGTATACTTACGTAGATAGATATGAAAAGTCTTTATTAAAGTTTGTGCCTATTTCCATTCTATGGAGGTCAGGCGCGAATGCAGACCACACAATTTTATTATACCATCCCTATTTAAGTTAAAACATACTTATCAAAGTATTCTTATGTACATCCATATCAAAAACACTTGTAAACGTAATTTTTTAATTTTTTATTTCCATACTTTGTGGACCAGGCGCGAACGTAGACACCACAATTTTAATGAACCACTGTTCTGCCAGATCAAACATTCTCATTCCTGTGTCTCGATACATCTTCTATCATTATATATAATCAGTTTTTTAAAATAGTCAACCATATAGGAGCCTATTCGTGACCACACACACACACACACACACACACACACACACATTCAGCTCTATATTATAGATATGTATATCTGAGTAATATATATATATATGTATATCTGAGCATATAAATATCTATATATATATATATATATATATATATATATATATATATATATATATATATATATTAATTAATTAGTGTTGGGACGATCAGAAAAATCGAAACATTTGGGAGTCTCAGAATCAGAAAAAATTGTGCCGATTTTCCAATGCCAAAACGATTCTTTTAATTGTCTTTTTTATTTGATTTTGTTTAAAGCTAACTCTTCCATTTCATGTAATAATCATAAAATAATAAATATTTATTGATTTTAAACCACCAGTAAAGCTAAAATTGATAGATCATCCCCCCACAAGTATATTTTTATGTTTAGGAATATATCTGCACTTTCAACGTGTGTTTTTAAGGTAATCAGAGTAAAACATACAACCATATAATTAAATATGTAGAGATTTATAAAGAATCAGAATCGGAATTGATAATTGTATCGGAATCGGAAAATTAGCATGGAATCAGTAATTGTATTGGAATCAGGAAAAATATTGGAATCATGCCATCACTAATATATATATATATATACTAGCTGTACCCGGCCACGCGTTGCTGTGGCTCAGTTTGTTAAAATGGAACACATGTGAATGTAGTGAAAAGTTTGATTCTTTTTTCAAGAGAATGTACAAATTATTTATTTTTTTTAACAGATGTTAAGAAAATAAACAGAAAAATACTTCCATCAATAATTATGCAAAAAAAATAAAATAAAATGTTGATTTAGTGTTTCAATATGCTTATAAATTACGATTAAACTTGCTGAGTATGCACTGTTTTACGGTTGTTGTAAAAATGGAACAGAAACTTAAATTTCGCTTCGTTTTAATCTTTCTTAA
This sequence comes from Euprymna scolopes, assembly GCF_053919585.1. NCBI lineage: Eukaryota > Metazoa > Mollusca > Cephalopoda > Sepiida > Sepiolidae > Euprymna > Euprymna scolopes. The sequence continues at coordinate 24,119,781 of NC_136493.1, forward strand.
TTTTTTAATTTTGCCCCCCAAACGAATATAATCAAAACAGTAACATTCAACAATTGTACTTTATGTATATAAAACACAAAATATTTATTAAAAAAAAAAAAAATTAAAAGAAAAAAAAGTTAATAACGAAAGGGAAATAATTCCATTTTTAAACGAAAAAGTCAGTTTACCTAACTTACTGTATTAATGCTATTTTTTTTAAGCAAGAAAAAAAAAAAGGTAAATATCCAGATGCGCTACTACAGAACACCGACCACTCTAATTTGTTTTTTTATAGATAATTGAGGTCGCTGACAACGAATCTGATAGTCAAACTTAGGGCAATTTACCGTTTGCATGGTATTTACCCCTGAACCCACAAACATCTTTCCACCATTTTGCAGCTTCCGTTTATGCTACGCGCATGCACGCTGTAGCATAAACGACGGCTTCACCAAGCAAACTACGTTGGGGGGAGGGGATTTTTTTTTTCAGGACATAGAATTTTCTAATTTTCAAAAATACATTATAGCGCTTTTTGGGTGGAAAATTTAAAATTAGCTGAAAAAGAAATAAAATAAGAAAAGGAAAGCACACCAAGTTGGAGTAGAGGGGGTTATTTATCTGTTGTTTTTTTTTTACCTGGAACATCGAATTTTCAAATTTTCCGTAAGTAACGCACCGACATTTACCAATTAGAACACCATTTAACATTTTCCGAAGATTTTACTTTGTACATTGGGCCCTGCAGATTACAACACAGTCGTCATTAAATCCAAGGTCAACAAATGCTTATCATCAACTATCCTATAACTTTCTCACATCTCTATCTCTATAAATCTACTATCAGACCATATGAGAAGTACTGTTATCATATTTGGGCTGATGAGTCTCTGTACCTTGAGGGGGGGGGGATCCTTGATAAGGTGCAAAAACTTATTTGCAATTTGATTGGCTCCAGCCTTTCTTCTTCTCAGTAACCTCTGTCACAAACGTGATGTTGCTAGTCTCAGTCTTTTCTATAAATATTAGTATGGCATGTGTCCTTCAGAATTGTCTGTTCTATTCACTGCTTCCTTTGTTTCAGCTTGTTTGATTCGTTGGTGCATTGGTCTCTATCAATTTTTTGTTTCAATACCTCATTGTAATACAGCTTCCTATTCCAGTAGTTTCTTTTCAAGAATTGTATGCTTGTGTAAGTTTCTTTCTGCTGACTGTATTCCTCCTACCTATAGCCTAGGTCATTTCAAGACTAAGGCCGATAGGTTTCTCCTGTCTTAGTGATAATCATATTTTGGTCTTATTAGCTCCTTACATCAAGTGACTTCATACCTTGTCTCGAGCGATTTCTAAATGAGAGAAGGTAAAGCTTGGGATGGTGGATTTAAGTTAAATGAGTAGCACCATAGCTCGGTCCTATAGAAGTAAGGTCCCCAATTCAAAAATGACATCGCCTGTTGGACTGATTATCGAGGTTTTAACCTCGGCTGGCGTAAACGACACAGCTCAAGTAGGTCAGTGAGGTCAGGGTTGACAGGCTTATAAGTAAGAATGTACATGAGTCACGTGATCCATCAACGAAGGTAAGAGATATCCTAGAATTTTCATAATTTTTTAATACATTACTATTTTCGATGGGATAATTAACTGAGTACTATTGCTTTTTGCTTAAAACCACATATTAAAAAAAAGTTTTAAAAAAAAGAGGATTGGCCGAGATTTTAGTCAGATTCCGTAGTTTAAATGTTACGGCGCATATTAGACCCCCCCCTCTCTCTCTCTCTCTCTCTCTCTCTCTCTCTCTCTCTCTCTCTCTCTCACACACACACACACACACACTCCCTCCCTCTCTCTCCCCCCCCCTCTCTCTCTCTCATTGTGTCCCAAAGTTGTTTGTTTGATTTGAATTAACAACGGATGAGTTGGTTTCATACAGCAAGTGGAGCTCTTAATTTCGATCATTTCTTCATCTGAAACGATTTCCAGACAACATGAATACTATTGTCGTCATCGCCATCGTTGTCATCATCATCCTCGTCGTCATTGTCATCATCATCGTCGTCATTGTCGTCATCATCGCCAGCGTTGTCGTCATCATCGCCATCGTTGTCATCATCATCGTCGTCATTATCATCATCGTCTGAACGAAAGACTCGTCCAAACAAATAAAACAAAGCAACTATAAAACACTAATAGTTTTACAAGTAATAACTTTTTTTTTATTATAATAACATTCGTTCCGATAGTCAGAATATCTCCATTAATAAAATTAGGTACATTATAAAGATCGCGACCATGGTAAAACACGAAAAAAAATCTTATTTAGACATTAGATCAAATATTATCGGGGGGGGGGGGTTACCGTAAAAAATGTCAGATAATAATTTTCAAATCAATAAAAAAAAACATTTTCTTTTTTTTTTTTTGCAAAATGTATTTATTTGGAATTGTATTGTTTCAGTTGATAATCCTATTTTGGAAGAAAAAAAATAATTTTAAAATGAGTAAAGTAGGATTTTTTTTTAACCTTAGAGACATCAAATTAATCACTAATCACGATCTTTACTGATATATTTTTTTAATATGCGTGAAAAGTGATAACGTACGTACGATATCAGAACTTGCATGACTTGAAATGCGAACTTTCATTGGTTGATAAGAATTTGATGTCTGTTTTATTAAAGCCTTTTGATTGGTTGATTTAAATTTGAACCGTGCACGCTTGTGGGATGTTCAAACCGAAAGCTTCCGTTCATGTATATATTGCTTACTGGATGAACCTTGTTTAAGTTTCTCCTCCAATCATTCGTGGATTTATTAATTTAAGGGCGATAGGAGCCCTCTCTTCTCAGTTAGAATATTGTACCTAACTAATTAGGTTTCATTCCTTGGCGTAATATCGTCTCAGCTAAAAATGTTGATTAACTATTCGACAGAACTAACCGACCTCTTTCCTTTGGAATCATAATTAAATGGATTCATTTACCAAGAACATTCAAACTCTACTCAGTAGAGATTTAACTAACGAAGTATCGCCTACCAAAATGACGCAACGATTTTGCAACCCAGAAGAAAGACGACTGGTTTTTATCATATCAAGCGAGCTTGCCTTAAATTTGTTGTACCAATTTCTCTCTGTCAGTAGTTCTAAATTATGTGAGATTAAATTTCTCACACAGTTTATTTTGCAAAATCGTTAATTTGTCAATTTTGGTTTCGCGCTTAGATTGCAATATGTGCATTAAATAATTTTAAATTATGTGAGATTAAATTTCTCACAACGATTATGAAATGCCTTAGTGTATTATTATTATTATTATTATTATTATTATTATTATTATTATTACTACTACTACTACTACTACTACTACTACAACAACAACAACAAAACAGCAACAATACTATTTATCTTGTTAAAAACGGGCAAAGATTATAGCTCGTTGACTTAGAATGAGTGTTTTATGTTAAATTGATGTTCTGGTGCTACCAGATCAGGCTGTCTGACGATATTGGCTTCTGGAGACGAAATGCACCTAACATTGATGATTTTTGTTTTTCTACTTCCTTTTGCAAAACTTAATTATGTTCTGCAAAATTAAAAACAAAAACAACTACCTACCTCCCCTCCCCCTTTTACTTCTTCCCATTTCCCCTTTCTCTGTCTATCTACCCCACTTCCTGACTGGTTCCTTAACTTAAAATGTACCAAACATTAATACTGTAACTATTTTCCCTCTCCATTTGCAAAACTCATGTTCTCCAGGCCAGGAAACAAAAACGATAAAATCCACTACAAAACAACCAAACCAAACACCACAAACTAGTGATTGAAGACACAAAAAAGCTTGAAGAATAAAAACCTTCTACAAAATAACTGGATGCAACATGAATACTGTTTCTAAAATAACTGGATTCGGCATTAAATAAGGGTTGATATGCCGTAAAAAGGGTTGATATGCCGTAAAAAGGGTTGATATGCCGTAAAAAAAAAACAGAACCAACAAATCGAAAGTATACGATTTGTATTGAATTTTATTTGTGCTCATTAGACACTAATCAAGCAAGATTAATAACTCGAAAAGGGTTGATATGCCGAAAACGAAACAACCAAACCAGATTGATGGTTGAATAAAATATGGTTAAATTTGTGTTCATTTCCGCATTAAATACTATCCCTATTAATCCGTAACTATGCATCGAATGGATATCCTAGCACTTAGTTCACTGCAGCTTATCATAACGAAGGTCCATACAAAATTTCAATTAGATCGGTCTAATAGTTTCCGAGAAAACAAGTGAAACTTACATACTAATTCCTATTAATCCCTAACCGTACAGTGAGCGGATATCATAATAATTAATTCGTTGCACCTTATCATAACAAAGATACATATAAAATTTGAGCAAGATCGGTCTAGTAATTTCTGAGAAAATTGAAACTTAAATTCTGATCTCTATTAATCCCTATGAATTCCTAACTGTGCATCGAACGGGTACCATAATACTTAATTCACTGCACCTTATCATAACAATGGTCCATACAAAATATCAGCCAGATCGGTCCAGTAGTTCCCGAGAAAAAGTGGAACTTAAATACTAATCCCTAACTGTTCATCGAACGGATATCATACTACTTAGTTCGCTGCATCTTATTATAACAAAGGTTCATGCCAAATTTTTGCTAGATTGGCCTAGTAGTTTCCAAGAAGAACGGAACTTAAATACTAATTCCTGTTATCCCAAAATTTAAGCCAGATCGTCTCAGTAGTTTCCGAGTAAAAGTAAGACATACACATAGAGAAACATACATACAATATAGATACATATATAATGAATAAAATAAACACGTATTATATACTTTTGAAGCCAAAACAAGGCAGTATTACAAAATACACAGACATTTATTTTGTTTGAAATTTATGTCGAAATTCATAAATATATTTCGAGGCAAAGCTTCATCTTCAGTATGTTTTTCTTTCTTTCTTTCTTTGTCATGTTGTTGTTGGGGCAGA